>NC_084551.2:46972500-47245000 GCF_033978685.3 Nerophis lumbriciformis
CTTAACATTGCAACACATGCTAATACGGCCGGGTTAGCTTACTAAAGTGCAATTTTAAATTTCGCGCAAAATATCCTGCTGAATACGTCTCGGTATGATGACGCCTGCGCGTGACGTCACGGATTGTAGAGGACATTTTGGGACAGCATGGTGGCCAGCTATTAAGTCGTCTGTTTTCATCGCAAAATTCTGGACATCTGTGTTGGTGAATCTTTTGCAATTTGTTCAATGAACAATGGAGACAGCAAAGAAGAAAGCTGTAGGTGGGAAGCGGTGTATTGTGCCGGATAACGCACCCCCGCCGTAGAATGCACCCCCTGACTGTTGTGCCGGATAACACAGCCGGTGTTTCATTGTTTACATTCCCGGAAGATGACATTCAAGCTTTACCATTGGCCTGTGGAGAACTGGGACAACAGAGACTCTTACCAGGAGGACTTTGAGTTGGATACGCAGACGCGGTACCGTGAGTACGCATGCAGCTGCGGCTTCCAAACATTTGATCACTTGCCCGTACGTGTGTGCCGCTATGTGCATGTCACGTACGTAACTTTGGGGACTTTGGGGAAATATATGTGCTGTATGAACTTTGGGGAGGTGAACGGTACTTTGGGCTGTGGGATTGAGTGTGTTGTGCAGGTGTTTGAGTTGTATTGGCGGGTTATATGGACGGGAGGGGGGAGGTGTTTGTTATGCGGGATGAATATCAGGTCCCACCCGCCTCTCACAGCATCTTCCCTATCTGAATCGCTCCCACTGCCCTCTAGTCCTTCACTCTCACTTTCCTCATCCACAAATCTTTCATCCTCGCTCAAATTAATGGGGAAATCGTCGCTTTCTCGGTCCGAATTGCTCTCGCTGCTGGTGGCCATGATTGTAAACAATGTGCAGATGTGAGGAGCTCCACAACCTGTGACGTCACGCGCATATCGTCTGCTACTTCCGGTACAGGCAAGGCTTTTTTATCAGCGACCAAAAGTTGAGAACTTTATCGTCGATGTTCTCTACTAAATCCTTTCAGCAAAAATATGGCAATATCGCGAAATGATCAAGTATGACACATAGAATGGACCTGCTATACCCGTTTAAATAAGATAATCGCATTTTAGTAGGCCTTTAATTGGGGTATTTTCAGTGGCGTACAGCTGCACGGTGTCCTACTGAGAGCGGTTCTGAATATTTTAAAACCCTATTTGGCTGTATGGGAGACTTTACATCCTAAGGTCAGCACACTTCTACACCAAAGCAAAAATTAGTTAAACACCAAATGAGTACCTCTCTACCTAGCTTGGATTGAAGTGTATGTGTATAGGCTGCAATGGATGCCAAGTGGGTACATTTATTGAATTATTAGATTTTATTAGGGATGTCCGATAATGGCTTTTTGCCGATATCCGATATTCCGATATTGTCCAACTCTTTAATTACCGATACCGATATCAACCGATATATACAGTCGTGGAATTAACACATCATTATGCCTAATTTGGACAACCAAGTATAGTGAAGATAAGGTACTTTAAAAAAATAAATAAAAAAATAAATAAGATAAATAAATTAAAAACATTTTCTTGAATAAAAAAGAAAGTAAAACAATATAAAAAGAGTTACATAGAAACTAGTAATTAATGAAAATGAGTAAAATTAACTGTTAAAGGTTAGTACTATTAGTGGACCAGCAGCACGCACAATCATGTGTGCTTACGGACTGTATCCCTTACAGACTGTATTGATATATATTGATATATAATGTAGGAACCAGAATATTAATAACAGAAAGAAACAACCCTTTTGTGTGAATGAGTGTAAATGGGGGAGGGAGGTTTTTTGGGTTGGTGCACTAATTGTAAGTGTATCTTGTGTTTTTTATGTTGATTTAATTTTAAAAAACAAACAAACAAACAAAAAAAAACGATACCGATAATAAAAAAACGATACCGATAATTTCCGATATTACATTTTAAAGCATTTATCAGCAGGCCGATATTATCGGACATCTCTAGATTTTATATTGCGCTTTTCTATTTTTGGATACTCAAAGCGCTCACAGAGAAGTGGGAACCCATCATTCATTCACACCTGGTGGTGGTAAGCTACACTTGTAGCCACAGCTGCCCTTGGGTAGACTGAGGAAGTGAGGCTGCGAGTTTGCGCCCATGGCCCGTCCGACCAGCACCTGGTGTGAATGTATCAGTCCATCGTAGATGAGCTCAGGCCCAGCGAAGCCGACGGCGTTTCTGGGTGTTGTTGATAAACGGTTTTCGCCTTGCATAGGAGAGTTCTAACTTGTACTTACAGATGTAGCGACCAGCTGTAGTTACTGACAGTGGGTTTCTGAAGTGTTCCTGAGCCCATGTGGTGATATCCTTTACACACTGATGTCGCTTGTTGATGCAGTACAGCCTGAGGGATAGAAAGTCACAGGCTCAGCTGCTTACGTGCAGTGATTTCTCCAGATTCTCTGAACCCTTTGATGATATTACGGACCGTAGATGGTGAAATCCCTAAATTCCTTGCAATAGCTGGTTGTGAAAGGTTTTTCTTAAACTGTTCAACAATTTGCTCACGCATTTGTTGACAAAGTGGTGACCCTCGCCCCATCTTTGTTTGTGAATGACTGAGCATTTCATGGAATCTATTTTTGTACACAATTATGGCACCCACCTGTTCCCAATTTGCCTGTTCACCTGTGGGATGTTCCAAATAAGTGTTTGATGAGCATTCCTCAACTTTATCAGTATTTATTGCCACCTTTCCCAACTTCTTTGTCACGTGTTGCTGGCATCAAATTCTAAAGTTAATGATTCTTTGCAAAAAAAAAAAAGTTTATCAGTTTGAACATCAAATATGTTGTCTTTGTAGCATATTCAACTGAATATGGGTTGAAAATGATTTGCAAATCATTGTATTCCGTTTATATTTACATCTAACACAATTTCCCAACTTATATGGAAACGGGGTTTGTATATTATTTTTACTTTCAATGCTTAAATCTCTAGATAAACTACAGATATATCCGTCACTTATAAGTTTTATTATTTTTTGAGCAACGCCACTTTTACATAAAAAAAAAAGCTTGCATGACAGCTTTGTGTTCTTAGTTACAGTAATCTTGCACTACATTACATTACACCTTTTTCCTCTTTTATTCCAATTTGTAAATACATATATATATATATATATATATAAAAACATTTTTTATTTAAATGTCTTAAAAATTAGCTTCGGGCCGCAAATGTGCAAACAGTGTTTTATTTTCCTAAATTCAAACCCAGTGTTACTGTTCAAATTGTGCAATGTTACAGTGGCCGAAAATATTCAAAATACTTGTTAAATAAATCCTCTGCCTTGTTTTAAGTTAAGTTAAGTTAAAGAACCAATGATTGTCACACACACACTAGGTGTGGTGAAATTTGTCCTCTGCATTTGACCCATCCCCTTGTGAGGGGAGCAGTGGGCAGCAGCGGTGCCGCGCCCGGGAATCCTTTTGGTGATTTAACCCCCAATTCCAACCCTTGATGCTGAGTGCCAAACAGGGAGGTAATGGGTACCATTTTTATAGTCTTTGGTATGACTTGGCCGGGGTTTGAACTCACGACCTACCGATCACAGGGCGGACACTCTAACCCATGGGTGTCAAAATTTGGCCCGCGGGCCCTTGAGGCGATATCAAATTAACACTAGAGCTGGCCCGCCGATTATATACAGCGGCGGTGCCGCGGTAATACCGCATTCACCGCTAATTCTAATACTTGCCAAACCTCCCGGGAGACTCCCAAATTTCAGTGCCCCTCCCGGAAATCGTCACGTCCGCTTTTCATCCAGTCCAACGAGTGCTGGCCCAGTCACATAATATGTGCGGCTTCCGGGACGCTACAAGATGTGTGTGGGAGGGCAGGGGGTTTGGTGGTAGCGGGGAGTGTATTCTGTAGCGTCCCGGAAGAGTTAGTGCTCCAAGGGGTTCTGGGTATTTGTTCTGTTGTGGCGGATGTTCTCCCGAAATGTGTCTGTCATTCTTGTTTGGTGTGGATTTACAGTGTGGCGTATATTTCTAACAGTGTTAAAGTTGTGTATACGGCCACCCCCAGTGTAACCTGTATCGCTGTTGATCAAGTATGCGTTGCATTCACGCGTGTGTGCGTACAGAAGCCGTACATATCTTGTGACTGGGCCGGCACGTTGTTAGAATGGATGAAAAGCGGACGTCACGACAGCTCATAGAGGACTTTAAAGGCAGTGCCTTTTAAGGCACGCCCCTAAGACTGTGGTCCGGGTGGACTACGAGATATAATGACTGATGAACACCTTCGTTGGATAATGAAGGTTGCCTCAGCTCAAAGCCTGAGCCCCGACATTAATGAACTAGCATCTAAGAAAAGATGCCAGGTATCTGGCTTGGGCACATCAGATTAGAGCCGTGTGTTGCAAACTGAGCAGTTTAAAGTCCTGAATGGTTGGTTTATTCATTGTTATTTTATTTTCAAATTTATTAGCCTGTGGAAAAAGTTAATGTTGATATTTACCTCAGAAGGCTGCAAATAGAAAAGAGGCATTCAATTTTTATTTAAATTGTATTTGATATGACATTGATATTTTTTAATTATTATTATTATTATTATTTGAATCTCGATTTTGCATGTCACTATAAAGTTATATAAGCCTTGCTTGTTCAATATTCAATGCAAAACTTGTTTGGGTCCCTATTAATAGGTTAATTTGTTCAACCTTGGCCCGCGGCTTTGTTCAGTTTTACATTTTGTCCCACTCTGTATTTGAGTTTGACACCCCTGCTCTAACCACTAGGCCACTGAGTAGGTTAATGAATTAATTTAATGAATACTTAGACCTACTGCGCTACTGTATTTGAATGTTTGTCATTATGGTGGTACTTGGAGAGACAAGTTTGTTCTGAGGTGGTACTCGGTGGAAAAAGTTTGAGGACCACTGGTCTCGAAGATTTTTGGCTGTTACAGTCCACTTGCATTCGGATCAACTGGGGTTAGTGACCCTCCAAGTCCATCAGATGGCGCTGTGGTGAAATAAGCAAGCCGTTTGAAACCGCATTACTGCCACCTGCAGGGTGTGATCTGATCGTATGAAAAAGTGTCGAACTTTTTACAGTTCTTGGGTCTGCATGCTTTCCTCAGATTCTCTCCCCTTCCTGTCTGGCAGCTTCCACCTGCTCCCTGGAGGTGGTCTTCATCCTCGACAGCTCGGAGAGTGCCAAGATCTTCCTGTTTGAGAAGCAGAAGGGATTCGTGTTGAGCTTCAGCACTCGCCTGTCCATGCTGCAGGTGGCCGGATGGACGCTGAACGTGCGAATGGCCGCCCTCCAGTACAGCAGCACCGTGTCGGTGGAGCACAGTTTCTCGGCCTGGAAAAACCTGGACTCCTTCCACGGCCCGGTCAGCGTTATGAACTACATCGGACACGGCACCTACACCACCTACGCCATCGCCAACGCCACGCAGCTGCTGGTGCACGAGACGCCGGCCGACAGCGTCAGGGTTGCCGTGCTGATGACCGACGGGGTGGACCACCCGCGGAACCCGGACGTGATTGCGGCCGCAGCAGAGGCCAAGAGTCACGGGATCAAGATCTTCGCCGTGGGTTTGTCAGACATCGCCAAGCAGAATCAGAACGGCGCCAAACTGCGGGCCATCGCCAGCGCGCCCGCTCAGCAGTTTGTTCAGAGTCTTCTGGATCCTCAACTGGAGCAGAAACTGCTCAAAGAGATGGTGAGCACCGCCCTCTAGTGGCCACACATGACACTAACGCGTCATCAATACTCCCACATGGCAAGTTAACGAGCTAGCTGACTCTAATATTCACTTTAGAGCACAGGTGTAAAACTCAAGGGCCACGGTCCAGATCTGGCCCGCCACACCATTTATCGCGGCATACCACGTTATTTAAAGTGGCATAGCACGCCATTTAATGTGGACCACCACACAATTTAACATGGAATACCATTTATTTATTTATTGTGGTCCACGCCATTTAATGTCGCCTCCCAAGCCATTTAATGTGGCGCAACACACCACTTATCCTAGCCCGCCACGCCATTTAACGTGTCATACCACGCCATTTCATATGTCATACCATACCATTTAATGAGGCCCACCACGCCATTTATTGTGGCCCGCCACACAATTTAATACGGCACACCACGCCATTTATTTTGGCCCACCACACCATTTTTGTGGCCCACCACCCAATTTAATGTGGCCCAGCAAGCCATTTATTGTGGCCCGCTAATACAGTTAGTGGCATACTATGCAATTTATTGGCATACCACGCCATTTAAAGTGACCCGCCACGCCATCTAACGTAGACCACCACACCATTTATTGTGGCACACCATGCTATTCAATGTGCACCACTACAACATTTATTGTGGCCCGCCACACCATTCATCTTGGCCAAGCATGCCATTTATTGTGGCTCGCCACGCCATTCATCTTGGCCAAGCATGCCATTTATTGTGGCCCGCCACACCATTAATGTGGCATACCACGCCATTTCATATGGTCCACCACACCATTCATCACAGTCCGCCATGCCATTTAACATGGCATGCTACACAATTTAAAGTGGCACAACATGTCATTTAGTGTGGCCCTCACACCATTTAATGTGGCCCACCACACCATTTATTGTGGCCCGTCGCACAATTTAACACGGCATACCACACCATTTAACGTGGTCCACCATGCCATTTGATATAGCCCGCCAAGCCATTTCAAGTGGCTCACCACACGATTTAACTTGGCCCAGCAAGCCATTAATTGTGGCCCGTCAATACAGTTAGGGGCATACTATGCAATTTATTGGCATACCACGCCATTTAAAGTGACCCGCCACGCCATCTAACAAGCACCACCACACCATTTATTGTGGCACACCACACTATTTAATGTGGACCACGACAAGATTTTTCGTGGCCCGCCACACCATTTAAATTGGCCCAGCACGCCATTTAACATGTCATACCATGCTATTTAGTGTGCACCACTACAACATTTATTGTGGTCCGCCACGCCATTCATCTTGGCCAAGCATGCTATTTATTGTGGCCCGCCACACCATTTAACGTGGCATACCACGCCATTTATTTTGGTCCACGACAATTAATGTGGCCTACCAAGCCATTTAACATAGCACGCCACGTGGCATACCATACTATGCAATTTATTGGCATACCACGCCATTTAAAGTGACCCGCCACACCATTTTCGTGGCCCACTACACAATTAAAAGTGGCCCAGCAAGCCATTTATCGTGGCCCGCCAATACAGTTAGTGGCATACTATGCAATTTATTGGCATACCACGCCATTTAAAATGACCCGCCACGCCATCTAACGTGGACCACCACACCTTTTAATGTGGCACACCACGCTATTTAACGTGGACCACTACAACATTTTTGTGGCCCGCCACACCATTTAACATGTCATACCACGCTATTTAGTGTGCACCACTACAACATTAATTGTGGCCCGCCACACCATTCATTTTGGCCCAGCATGCTATTTAGTGGGGCACGCCACGCAATTTAATGTGGCACAACACATCATTTATTGTGGCCCTCACACCATTTAACGTGGCGTACCATGCTAATTCATGATGCCCACCACGCCATTTCATATGTCATACCATACCATTTAATGTGGCCCGCCACACCATTTAATTTGCCCCACCACACCATTTATCCTAGCCCGACGCGCCATTTATTGTGGCATACCACGCCATTTCATATGGTCCACCACACCATTCATCACGGTCCGCCATGCCATTTAATATGGCATGCCACGCAATTTGAAATGGCACAACACGTCATTTATTGTGGCCCTCACACCATTTATTGTGGCATACCATGCTAATTCATGATGCCACCATGCCATTTCATGTCATACCATACCATTTAACGTGGCCCGCAACACCATTTAATTTGGCCCAACACACCATTTAACGTGGTCCACCACGCCATTTGATATAGCCCGCCAAGCCATTTCATGTGGCACACCACGCCATTTATTTTGGCCCACCACACCATTTTCGTGGCCCACCACACAATTTAACTTGGCCCAGCAAGCCATTTATTGTGGCCCGCCAAAACAGTTAGTGGCATACTATACAATTTATTGGCATACCACGCCATTTAAAGTGACCCGCCACACTATTTTCCTGGCCCACCACACCATTTAATTTGGCCCAGCAAGCCATTTATTGTGGCCCGCCAATACAGTTAGTGGCATACTATGCAATTTATTGGCATACCACGCCATTTAAAGTGACCCGTCACGCCATATAACGTGGACCACCACACCATTTAATGTGGCACACCACACTATTTAACGTGGACCACTACAACATTTTTCGTGGCCCGCCACACCATTTAAATTGGCCCAGCACGCCATTTAACATGTCATACCACGCTATTTAGTGTGCACCACTACAACATTTATCGTGGCCCGCCACGCCATTCATCTTGGCCCAGCATGCTATTTATTGTGGCCCGCCACACCACTTAACGTGGCATACCGCGCCATTTATTGTGGTTCACGACAATAAGGTGGCCTACCAAGCCATTTAACGTGGCGCAACACACCATTTATCATGGCCCGCCGCGCCATTTAATGTGGCATACCACGCCATTTCATATGGTCCACCACACCATTCATCACGGTCCGCCATGCCATTTAACATGGAATGCCACACAATTTAAAGTGGCACAACACGTCATTTATTGTGGCCCTCACGCCATTTAATGTGGCATACCATGCTAATTCATGATGCCCACCACGCCATTTCACATGTCATACCATACCATTTATTGTCGCCCGCCACACCATTTAATTTGGCCCACCACACCATTTATTGTGGCCCGCCACACATTTTAATACGGCATACCACACCATTTAACGTGGTCCACCATGCCATTTGATATAGCCCGCCAAGCCATTTCATGTGGCACACCACGCCATTTATCTTGGCCCACCACACCATTTTCGTGGCCCACCACACAATTTAACTTGGCCCAGCAAGCCATTAATTGTGGCCCGCCAATACAGTTAGTGGCATACTATGCAATTTATTGGCATACCACGCCATTTAAAGTGACCCGCCACGCCATCTAACGTGGACCACCACAACATTTATTGTGGCACACCACCCTATTTAACGTGGACCACTACAACATTTTTCGTGGCCCGCCACACCATTTAATTTCGCCCAGCATGCCATTTAAAGTGACCTAGCACGCCATTTAACAAGTCATACCACGCTATTTAATGTGCATCACTACAACATTTATTGTGGCCCGCCACGCCATTCATCTTGGCCCAGCATGTCATTTATTGTGGCATACCACGCCATTTAACGTGGACCACCACACCATTTAATGTGGCACACCATGATATTTAATGTGGACCACGACAACATTTTTCGTGGCCCGCCACACCATTTAAATATGGCCCAGCATGCCATTTAAAGTGACCCAGCACGCCATTTAACATGTCGTACCACGCTATTTAATCTTTATTGTCATACTACGCTATTTATTGTGGGCCGCCACATCATTTAAGGTGGCCTGCCACACCATTGAAATTGGCCCGCCACATCATTTAAAGTGCCCTTTCACAACATTTGAACTGAAAATAAATACTTAAATAACTGCTTGTCTTCTTGATTTAGGATTTCAAAGTAGGTTATCAGTCAATCTGTAAAACATAATAAAAAAATAGTGGCCATGTGAGACTATTATACACTTTTATACTGTATATATTCACTGTTAGAAGCGGCCCTCTGAGGGCAGCCATAATTCCGATACGGCCCCTACCTTAGAATATAAACCTCCAATTTTTTATTGATAAATAATGACTGGAATATAATAACGGAATAATGTTGTTTTACTCGTAACAAGTAATCTAATTAATTAATTTGACGCCGTTACCGATAGATTTGATGTAACGTGACGCGTTACTTTTGATGTGGTTTCATGTCAACAAGACCGCGTCAGAAGCACAGCAAGTTCAATGCAGGAAGTATCTTTTTACGAATGAAAGCAACAACCAGCGCCACACAAAAATGAAATTGATATTAAACGGAAGGAGGAAACATCACACAGCAAACAACACACACTCCTACACACTACCACTAGTACTTCTACGTGGGAATAACGAACAACAAATCAACAGTTGAAGTGACAAGCTTTTAATTATACAATACCCCGGTTGTGGAAAAGGACACAAGACAGCCGTCAATTCAATTTATTTATTAACCAGAGGTAACACTAGAAAAAAAGAAGTTCAACATAGCTGCCGTCCTGTAAGAGCTAACTAACTACCGCAGCTGAGGTAATGCTACTCTGTCTATCTCTCTCGCTGACGTAGACACGTTACCTCGCAACAGGCACCGCCTTTTAAAAAGCACACGCTCTGCTTTCATGAAACGTCATTTAACTGCATATGCCATACATACATATATATATATATATATATATATATATATACAAACCCGTTTCCATATGAGTTGGGAAATTGTGTTAGATGTAAATATAAACGGAATACAATGATTTGCAAATCATTTTCAACCCATATTCAGTTGAATATGCTACAAAGACAACATATTTGATGTTCAAACTGATAAACATTTTTTTTTTTTTGCAAATAATCATTAACTTTAGAATTTGATGCCAGCAACACGTAACAAAGAAGTTGGGAAAGGTGGCAATAAATCCTGATAAAGTTGAGGAATGCTCATCAAACACTTATTTGGAACATCCCACAGGTGAACAGGCAAATTGGGAACAGGTGGGTCCCATGATTGGGTATAAAAGTAGATTCCATGAAATGCTCAGTCATTCACAAACAAGGATGGGGCGAGGGTCACCACTTTGTCAACAAATGCGTGAGCAAATTGTTGAACAGTTGAAGAAAAAACTTTCTCAAGCAGCTATTGCAAGGAATTCAGGGATTTCACCATCTACGGGCCGTAATATCATCAAAGGGTTCAGAGAATCTGGAGAAATCACTGCACGTAAGCAGCTAAGCCTGTGACCTTCGATCCCTCAGGCTGTACTGCATCAACAAGCGACATCAGTATGTAAAGGATATCACCACATGGGCTCAGAAACACTTCAGAAACCCACTGTCAGTAACTACAGTTGGTCGCTACATCTGTAAGTGCAAGTTAAAACTCTCCTATGCAAGGCGAAAACCGTTTATCAACAACATCCAGAAACGCCGTCGGCTTCGCTGGGCCTGAGCTCATCTAAGATGGACTGATACAAAGTGGAAAAGTGTTCTGTGGTCCACATTTCAAATTGTTTTTGGAAACTGTGGACGTCGTGTCCTCCGGACCAAAGAGGAAAAGAACCATCCGGATTGTTTTAGGCGCAAAGTTGAAAAGCCAGCATCTGTGATGGTATGGGGGTGTATTAGTGCCCAAGACATGGGGAACTTACACATCTGTGAATGCGCCATTAATGCTGAAAGGTACATACAGGTTTTGGAGCAACATATGTTGCCATCCAGGCAACGTTACCATGGACGCCCCTGCTTATTTCAGCAAGACAATGCCAAGCCACGTGTTACACCGACGTGGCTTCATAGTAAAAGAGTGCGGGTATTAGACTGGCCTGCCTGTAGTCCAGACCTGTCTCCCATTGAAATCATGTGGCACATGAAGCCTAAAATACCACAATGGAGACCCCCGGACTGTTGAACAACTTAAGCTGTACATCAAGCAAGAATGGGAAAGAATTCCACCTAAGAAGCTTAAAAAATGTGTCTCCTCAGTTCCCAAACGTTTACTGAGTGTTGTTAAAAGGAAAGGCCATGTAACACAGTGGTGAACATGCCCTTTCCCAACTACTTTGGCACATGTTGCAGCCATGAAATTCTAAGTTAATTATTATTTGCAAAAAAAAAAAAAAAAAGTTTATGAGTTTGAACATCAAATATGTTGTCTTTGTAGTGCATTCAATTGAATATTGTCATGTCTGTGTAATCAAGTTTTGTTTTAAGTCATGTTTTGTTTAGTTTCTGGCTTTTCACTCCCTTGTCTTGTTTGCATGATTACCCATTAGTTTCACCTGTTCCACGTTTGGACTCATTGTGCACTCTTGTTTGTCACCATAGCAACCATTAGTTTTCATCTGTCACGTCACGCACCTGTTTCACGTTTTGAGTCACGCACCTGTTTTCGTTAATCATGTCTGTGTTATTTAAGCTTTTCATTTTCTGTTGTTCGTCCTGGCGACATCCCCGCATTCTTACCCCTGTCACACTCTATATAGAGTGTGACAGGGGTAAGAATGCAGAGGTACATATGTACCTCTGCGCACTTCATGCCATGTCAATTAAGTTTTGTTTCGATTCATGCCACAGTTAGTGTTTTGTTTAATTGTTCATAGTTTTTTGCCCCCGTGCAAGTCTTTTGTTTTCATTAGTCAAGTTTGTACATCCGCCTTGAGCGCGCCTTTTGTTCGTTTGAGTGTTATTATTAAATATGTATTTACCTTCACGCCATGACCAGTCCAATTCACTTGCACCTCGGGAGAACAAACCAAGCCATAGTCCTAGTCCTGACAGATGTCGTCAGCAAAGAAGTTCTCCCACAAGATTGGACGAAGGAACGTGGGAGGTCCTGCGCGCCATGGAAGCTGAGACGCTCCGCTATTCCCCCACGGAGCGCAAGGATCTCATGTGGGGTCCGACCGGCAAACTGGTGCCGATCAGCTCAGTTTGGCCCGGGGACGTTGGCGCGTCATCCCAGCCACGGAAGCGCCGCCAAAGGCGAGTGCCGCCAGTCGCAGCTCCAAGACGCCAAGTGCCGCCAGTCGCAGCTCCACGACGCCAAGTGCCGCCAGTCGCAGCTCCACGACGCCAAGTGCCGCCAGTCGCAGCTCCACGACGCCAAGTGCCGCCAGTCGCAGCTCCACGACGCCAAGTGCCGCCAGTCGCAGCTCCACGACGCCAAGTGCCGCCAGTCGCAGCTCCACGACGCCAAGTGCCGCCAGTCGCAGCTCCAAGACGCCAAGTGCCGCCAGTCGCAGCTCCAAGACGCCAAGTGCCGCCAGTCGCAGCTCCACGACGCCAAGTGCCGCCAGTCGCAGCTCCACGACGCCAAGTGCCGCCAGTCGCAGCTCCACGACGCCAAGTGCCGCCAGTCGCAGCTCCACGACGCCAAGTGCCGCCAGTCGCAGCTCCACGACACCAAGACCCACACCAAGACCAAGACCAAGACCAAGACTCGCCATGCCAAGACCAAGACTCGCCATGCCAAGACCAAGACTCGCCATGCCAAGACCAAGACTCGCCATGCCAAGACCAAGACTCGCCAAGACCAAGACCAAGACCCGCCATGCCAAGACCAAGACCCACACCAAGACCAAGACCAAGACCCACACCAAGACCAAGACCAAGACCCACACCAAGACCAAGACCAAGACCCGCCATGCCTAGACCAAGACCCGCCATGCCAAGACCAAGGCCCGCCATGCCAAGACCAAGACCCACACCAAGACCAAGAACCACGCCGAGCTTCGCCGCTGGACGCGTCACGCCGAGCTTCGCCGCTGGACGCGTCACGCCGAGCTTCGCCGCTGGACGCGTCACGCCGAGCTTCGCCGCTGGATGCGTCACGCCGAGCTGCCACGCCTGCCAAGTTGACGACGCGCCTACCTCCTCGTCGGCTACGGATATGGCCGCTACCTGGTCGCCCGCCACGCTAAGTGCGCCCACCTCCCAGTCGGCCACGAATGTGGCCAATCCCTGGGCGCCCGCCTCGCTTGCTGCAGCAGCGTTCCACTCGCCGCCGCCACTTGACTTTGCCTCGGTGGATTCGGGGCCACTTGGGCTGGCGACCCACCGCCATGTCCCCCTCCCGCCCTACCATGACTTTTGTTAAGTTTTTTCTTGGACATCTGGTATCTGTCCTTAAGGGAGGGGCTCTGTCATGTCTGTGTAATCAAGTTTTGTTTTAAGTCATGTTTTGTTTAGTTTCTGGCTTTTCACTCCCTTGTCTTGTTTGCATGATTACCCATTAGTTTCACCTGTTCCACGTTTGGACTCATTGTGCACTCTTGTTTGTCACCATAGCAACCATTAGTTTTCACCTGTCACGTCACGCACCTGTTTCACCTTTTGAGTCACGCACCTGTTTTCGTTAATCATGTCTGTGTTATTTAAGCTTTTCATTTTCTGTTGTTCGTCCTGACGACATCCCCGCATTCTTACCCCTGTCACACTCTATGTACCTCTGCGCACTTCATGCCATGTCAAGTAAGTTTTGTTTCGATTCATGCCACAGTTAGTGTTTTGTTTAATTGTTCATAGTTTTTTGCCCCCGTGCAAGTCTTTTGTTTTCATTAGTCAAGTTTGTACATCCGCCTTGAGCGCGCCTTTTGTTCGTTTGAGTGTTATTATTAAATATGTATTTACCTTCACGCCATGACCAGTCCAATTCACTTGCACCTCGGGAGAACAAACCAAGCCATAGTCCTAGTCCTGACAAATATGGATTGAAATCAAATCATTGTATTCCGTTTATATTTACATCTAACAATTTCCTAACTCATATGGAAACGGGGTTTGTATATATACATACATATATATACACATACATATATATACATATACATATACATATATATATATATATATATATATATATATATATTTTTTTTTTTTAAATATTTAATTTTTTTTAAGTAACTCAATAATTATATTTATTAAAAAGTAATTGAGCTGAAGTCTCACGAGATCTGCTGACATGATAGAGATGGTTTGACTTTGAGCATTGACAATTTTGGTTGAACTACTGACTTATTTTTTTTTTGCGTTTTTCTTGTTTTGCTTCCAGGGTACAGTTGTTTTAGAAGAGGTACGTGTTTGCAATTTCATTTAGCATTTCAATTCCACGACAGCATGAATGCTGGCCCTGACTCATCTCCTCGACTCCTTAGTGCCCGGAAGCTCAGGTGTGTTTGTGTGAAAGAGGAGAACGAGGCCCCCCAGGAGTTACCGTGAGTTTTTGCTGGCTAAAAATCGAAGTTTATTAATATCAACGTTCAGTAACAATGTTGAAAAATGCCTCACTTCAGGGCAGAAAAGGCGACCCGGGTTACCGAGGGCCGCCTGGTCCCAAAGGAGGGAGGGTAGGTCACAGGGAATGATGAGACAAAATGAGAACAAAACACAATTTGAAATTTTTAGACCTGATTTTGGGTCCGTGTCCTCACTCAAGGGGGAGCCCGGCATGAACGGCCGACCAGGAGTTGAGGGTCCAGAGGTAAAATGTAACCTGGTCTATCTTGCATTGTTTATGTGGGGATGGTGAGGCTCTTATTGTGAAAGGCTGTCTTGCAGGGTCGCCAGGGCTACAAGGGCAACAAGGTAAGAATCTCTCATCTTCATATTACCGAAAGATGTATTCTAAAATCCACCGCTTTTAAAAATGTTTCTTTTAGGGGGAGAGAGGAGACTGTGGCCCCCCTGGGGGTAAAGGTGACCTCGTATGTGCTTCATTAACAAGACTATTTGAATTCAAAGTTCTCAATTAACGCTTCGAATTAATGAAGTGTCGTCTTTTAGGGTTTGGAGGGGCCACCCGGACTACGAGGACCAAAGGGAAAACAGGTACCTTGGCCAGTTAACTTTTAGTGGATAAAATATGTAAAAAAAAAAAAAAAAAATTTAAATAATTTTTTTTTTTTAATTATAGCAGGTGGAAAAAATATTTAAGTTTAAGTTCTTGCTAAAAAAAAAGTTTAAAAAAACATTTTAAAATTATAGCAGGGAGAAAAAATATTTAAGTTTAAGTTCTTGCTAAACAAGTACGAAGTCTTAGGAATTGGGTCATATTATTCAAAAGTCAGATTTTTACAAGAAGTTACAATTCAATGAGCAAAAGCATAAATCGTAAAAATGTTGTAAGTCCAAGTAAAGTAGAAACCTCAGTCAAATTTGATCAGCGTGTACAAAAAAAATATACGAGAGGAAACCAACAGAATAATGAGAATGATGTCGGAATTGTAACTAAACAAAGCCTTGATGATTTTTTTGGGCGTATTTTTTACATTCCCAGTCGGAATTCAATGCAAAAAATTTTCGCAATTTTACAATAACTCACTCATATTATTACAAGAAAAACGGTAATTTTGCAAGAAGTCGCAACTTTCACGAGCAAGTTGTCATAAAGAGTAAAGTCAAAATATTAAGAGAATAAAGTCGATATGTTGTAGTTTTACATGTCATCAGTTTTAATTACAATCGTACGGGTAATTATAACATACTTTTACGATAATTTTTACGAGTTCCATTTTCATTTTACAAGTACAGTGGTTCAAGTGACCCAGGTTACGAGTTATTTGGTATACGAGCTGTCTCTCGGCAAATTTTTATGTTTTAGATTACGAGCAATAATTTGGGTTACAGGCCTCCTAACCACTAAACCCCTAAGATCTGTTCTCAAAAACATGACCGAGCGTGTAGTCCACTCGCAGTTGGAGGGTAGCACTGAAGCAGAATGAGTCGATCACGCCAGCCGAGTACGTTAAGATAATATCTATAGTAAACGGCGGACATTTATCCATGAAAATATGGAGAAGCTGCTGATGGTGTGTTTCACGGAGACGCTGCTGGAAGGAGATAGTCTGCTCTCCAAGGTAGAAATGCCTTTATTATTATTATAACATTACTTCATGCCATAATTATTATCTAAAAGTAGTTTTTTCTTTTAAAAAAGGGTGTTACGTGGTAAAATTGTGCTGTTTTAGATAAACAAGCATGGAATAAATTCATTTCATGAGTTTTAATGGGTGGCGCTGTTTCGCAATAGGAGTTTTCACAGAACCAATCAAACTCGTATTCCACAGTACCACTAAAGTCAAAATTTTAACAGCAACCAAATCTTAATTAGTTATCATAATTGTAATAATAAATACAAAAATTACATAGTGATATTATGAGGAAAACGTTTTATTTGAAATTGTTTTTATGACATTGTCGTCATCTACTAAAAAAAATGTTTTAATTTAAATTTTGTATTTTATGAGACTTAAGTCGTAAAATTTTTATTTTACATATTTTTACTACATTTTCTTACACTTCTTAAAAATAAAATTCAAATAAAAGTTATAGAATTGTGAGAATACATTAGTAAATAAAAAAATAGTTAAATAGTTAAATAGTTATCATAATTGTAATAAAAAAAAAAAAAAAAGACAGTTATATCATGAGGAAAACTTTTTATTTAAAATATTTTTTATGACATTTTGGTCATGTACTAAAAAAATGTTTTATTTAAATTTTGTATTTTATAAGATTTAAGTTGTAATAGCATGAGAAAAAATGTTTTTCACATATTTTTTTTTACATTTTCTTGATGTAGTAAAATACAAACAAATTTCAAAATGTAAATTTAAAAAAGATTTTATGAGAATTAAGTTGTAATATAATGATTTTTTTCTAATTTGTATAACATTTTCTTGAGGTAATAAAATACAAAGCATTTTTTATATAATTCTAAAATATAATTATAATATATATATACAATTATAATTATTAATAGTTAAGGTAACATTTTAAGTATAAAGTTGTAAAAGAATGAAGTCATCAAAACACCAGAAAAAAAATACATAAATAAACTAAATTAATTACTATTAAATTAAATATAATTAAAATTATTGGCAAATATTTTTGTAATTTTGAGGATAAAGGTAAATTGGAACAATGTGGTATTTTATAAGAATAAAGAGGAAACATTGCACACACAAAAAAACAAAAACAAAAAAAAAAGCTTTGTTTTACAACTCTGTCGTCAAGCATCACAAAGCAAAAAGCGCAAATTGTTTAGTAACAATTACATCCTCTTTTCATTATTTTACGTCCCCACCGTCCTTCGATACAAAAGGCGAACATCAAACTGTCCACTGTGACGACTGCTGGTGGAATCTCGTCTTTGTTCACCTCTGCACTAATGGAATGTGAATATTGGCTTCCAGCTAATCCGGAGTCCAAAGATGGGAAATCAGGCTTGCAGGATATTTTTCTTTTGCAGGAACACACTTTGTATGGCGGGATTACCACGGCGACCTGGACGCTTAGTTGTCGGAATAATAAATTGTGTTGCTTTTTGAGCTGGGTCTGAGAAGCTGAGGAACATGAAAGATGTCACGTGGGGTTCGCAGCTAGCTGCGGGGTTGTTCTTCCAATGCAAAATAGACGGCTCCGGACAACAGCATGAAGGTAGGCTAGGATTTATTAATATAAATCACGCACTACCGCGAACATAAACAATACAACAACAACTACAACAAAAAAAGAGGCAAGCGTGCCTAAAACGCAAGTGAGGCTAATCTTAAACAGAAGCTATGGCATGGACATGGAAACTTACTTGGACAGAGCAAGACATAAACCGGTGTGACATCAAAACAACACAGGCAGAACGAGTGATGAACAAAGGTAGGCTTAAATAACAGTGGCATGATTGGTGACAGGTGTGTGTGAGTCCGAACGTGAAACAGGTGCGTGACGTGACAGATGAAACTAATGGTTGCTATGGTGACAAAACAAAACAAAAGTGCACAAAAAGTCCAAAATTTAAACCGAACATTACTAAAACAAAACATGATCACACAGACATGACAAAAGACCTGGATGTTGATTTAAATCCACCTCTTGTGTGATTTTTATTCATCTGACCTGCTACATGACTACCTTTTTTACACCTTTCTTTTGCCACATGTGTGAGAACAGGGGTGTCCAAAGTGCCACCTGGGGGGGATTGTTATTATTGACCCGCAACATTTTCTGCAGACATTAAACATGACACACTTCCAAACTTTACAAAAATGTTATGAGTTTGTAAATACAAAAAATTTTTTTTTTTTAAATAGTTATCATAATTGTAATAATAAATTTAAAAAAATTACATAGCAATATCATGAGGAAAACGTTTTATTTAAAATCTTTTTATGACATTTTCATCATGTACTAAAAAAAATGTTTATTTAATTGTTGTATTTTATAAGATTTACGTTGTAATATCATGAGAAAAAAGTTTTATCTTACATATTTTTATTACATTTTCTTGACATTGTAAAATACAAAAATTGTTAAAAATGTAAAAAAAAAAAGTTTTTATGAGAATTAAATTAACATTAAACATGACACACTTCCGAACTTTACAAAAATGGAAATGTTTTTTTTTTTTTTTTTTACAAAAATTGTCACCTGCAAACCAAAATGTACCTCATCTCTGTCATGATGAACATGTAAACAATTTTTTTTCTGCAAAATTTGCTAGGTTTTGGAGTATTTTAAAGCCCTCAAAAAGGTCATTTAGTTTCCGGGATTAAAAATAAAATTCAAATAAAAGTTATAGAATTGTGAGAATACATTTGTAAATACAAAAAAATATATATTTTTTTTAAATAGTTATCATAATTGTAATAATACATTTAAAAAAAATACATAATAATATCATGAGGAAAACGTTTTATTTAAAATCTTTTTTATGACATTTTCGTCATGTACTAAAAAAATGTTGTATTTCAATTTTGTATTTCATAAGATTTAAGTTGTAATATAATGAGAAAAACGTTTTATTGTACATAATTGTATTACTTTATTTTGATATAGTAAAATACAATTTTTTTAATGAGAATGAAATTGTAATATAATAAGGATGTTTTTGTAATTTGTATAACTTGTATTAAATTTTCTTGAGGTAATGAAATAATTCTTTTTAAATTTAATAGTTAAGGTAAAATTTTACAAGTATAACGTAACTCTATGAGAACGTACAAGAAAGAAGTCATAACACCGTGTTTATAAATGTATAACTACGGGGGAATTGTCATTTTCATGCGGAAAAAAAAAAGTCAAAATATTATATACAAAAAAGTTGAACTTTTCAACAAAAAAGGGTGAGAAAAATGTAACGTGCAAGAAAGAAGTCATGATTTCTTGGTTATAAATGTACAATTACTCGACAGTAAAGTCATAGTATAAAGTCGTAATTTTATAAGGATAGGTGTAAATTTAAAAATAAATGTGAACTAAAAAAACGAAGTTGTAATTTCACGTAATGTAATGACAAAGTATTTTTTTTACAAGCAAAAACAAATCAAATTATTAAAATTTGTAATCGCATACATCAAAGTTCACAGTTTATAATAATTAAGATTAGTCACCATTTGCAAATATGTCTGAAATATGTCCATTTTCACTATTTTGAATGAACAGAAAGCTAATTGAATTAATTAGCTTTTATTTTTAACACAATTAAATGTTTTATACAATTGGAAGATTCAAGTGTTATTTTTTTGGTCTTAGAAAATGACAACAACAACAACACACTCTTGATGCTAAAAATCCAATCCTATTTTTATGTGGAATAAAGCCATTTTATGTGTGTTGCAGGGTGAGTTTGGACCACCTGGAGACATTGGCCCTGAGGGACCACACGGACAAAAAGTAATTTTGACGAGCTTTTAAAAAGACAACATCGTGAAAGTCTTCTGTGGGACAAAACAGTACTGTATGGTTATTAAGGGTGTATGGGTATTTTGACGGTTACTTTCCCAGAAGGGGAAAGTAAGCGGACAGGTACCGACAGGCCAAGCGGTGTGCGGCTTCAGCGGTCGCAGAGGCAAAAACTCGGACATGGGAGGAGTTCGGGGAAGCCATGGAAAACGACTTCCTGACGGCTTCGAAGCAATTCTGGACCACCATCCGCCGCCTCAGGAAGGGGAAGCAGTGCACTATCAACACCGTGTATGGCGGGGATGGTGTTCTGCTGACCTCGACTGCGGATGTTGTGGATCGGTGGAGGGAATACTTCGAAGACCTCCTCAATCCCACCAACACGTCTTCTTATGAGGAAGCAGTGCCTGGGGAGTCTGAGGTGGGCTCTCCTATTTCTGGGGCTGAGGTTGCTGAGGTAGTTAAAAAGCTCCTCGGTGGCAAGGCCCCAGGGGTAGATGAGATCCGCCCGGAGTTCCTTAAGGCTCTGGATGCTGTGGGGCTGTCTTGGTTGACAAGACTCTGCAGCATCGCGTGGACATCGGGGGCGGTACCTCTGGATTGGCAGACCGGAGGGTGTGCTCTAACTATCGTGGGATCACACTCCTCAGCCTTCCCGGTAAGGTCTATTCAGGTGTACTGGAGAGGAGGCTACGCCGGATAGTCGAACCTCGGATTCAGGAGGAACAGTGTGGTTTTCGTCCTGGTCCTGGAACTGTGGACCAGCTCTATACTCTCGGCAGGGTCCTTGAGGGTGCATGGGAGTTTGCCCAACCAGTCTACATGTGTTTTGTGGACTTGGAGAAGGCATTCGACCGTGTCCCTCGGGAAGTCCTGTGGGGAGTGCTCGGAGAGTATGGGGTATCGGACTGTCTGATTGTGGCAGTCCGCTCCCTGTATGCTCAGTGCCAGAGCTTGGTCCGCATTGCCGGCAGTAAGTCGGACACGTTTCCAGTGAGGGTTGGACTCCGCCAAGGCTGCCCTTTGTCACCGATTCTGTTCATAACTTTTATGGACATAATTTCTAGGCGCAGTCAAGGTGTTGAGGGGATCTGGTTTGGTGGCTGCAGGATTAGGTCTCTGCTTTTTGCAGATGATGTGGTCCTGATGGCTTCATCTGGCCAGGATCTTCAGCTCTCACTGGATCGGTTCGCAGCCGAGTGTGAAGCGACTGGGATGAGAATCAGCACCTCCAAGTCCGAGTCCATGGTTCTCGCCCGGAAAAAGGTGGAGTGCCATCTCCGGGTTGGGGAGGAGATCTTGCCCCAAGTGGAGGAGTTCAAGTACCTCGGAGTCTTGTTCACGAGTGAGGGAAGAGTGGATCGTGAGATCGACAGGCGGATCGGTGCGGCGTCTTCAGTAATGCGGACGCTGTATCGATCTGTTGTGGTGAAGAAGGAGCTGAGCCGGAAGGCAAAGCTCTCAATTTACCGGTCGATCTACGTTCCCATCCTCACCTATGGTCATGAGCTTTGGGTTATGACCGAAAGGACAAGATCACGGGTACAAGCGGCCGAAATGAGTTTCCTCCGCCGGGTGGCGGGGCTCTCCCTTAGAGATAGGGTGAGAAGCTCTGCCATCCGGGGGGAGCTCAAAGTAAAGCCGCTGCTCCTCCACATCGAGAGGAGCCAGATGAGGTGGTTCGGGCATCTGGTCAGGATGCCACCCGAACGCCTCCCTAGGGAGGTGTTTAGGGCACGTCCGACCGGTAGGAGGCCGCGGGGAAGACCCAGGACACGTTGGGAAGACTATGTCTCCCGGCTGGCCTGGGAACGCCTCGGGGTCCCACAGGAAGAGCTGGACGAAGTGGCTGGGGAGAGGGAAGTCTGGGCTTCCCTGCTTAGGCTGCTGCCCCCGCGACCCGACCTCGGATAAGCGGAAGAAGATGGATGGATGGACTTTCCCAGAAAGGATGCAGGCCTGGCCTTTGCTGCTATCATTTAGTGATTCAAGTTCCTGGAGTTCATACAACATGTGCACTGTGGCACAAACTGGCACACACACACACACACACACACACACACACACACACACACACACACACACACACACACACACACACACACACACACACACACACACAAACTCAATGACCTTTCAGGAGGAATGAAGCTTGTGCCAAACATTGAGCTGACATACAGTTTTTTAACAAAGATGTCTTTATCGGCTGCAAATATGATTGATTTACAGCACATGGGAAAATATTACATATGCATTTGGAGCACGGAGGACAAAGCTCTCTTCTTTAGCCCCAAAATGCCACAAAAAGGTTGCAGCCATGAACTGTTTGGTTCTTTGACAACAGGGGTGTCAAACTCGTTTTCCCTGAGGGCCGCATCACAATTATGGCCGCTTGTAACTGTAATGATTTAAGAAAATAAATGTATAAGGATTCATCTTATGATATTATGACACAATTGTTTATTCTTTTGACGATTATTTTTATGTACTCTGTAAAAAAAAAAATTGTGTAGGCTGGCAGCTCAGTCGCCGGAATTTTATCGTACAATTTACGATGATTTTTCAGCATGTTACTTGTAATCAAAAAATGTTACCACGGTTTTTTTACGTAAAATCTATGGTTGTTGTTGTTTTTACGATGTATTAGTGCAAAATAGAACAATGTTGGCGACAGAGAGGCCAGTTTTTTATCGTAAAATTCATGGTTACAGTTGGTTTTATGATGTGTTAGTGAAAATAGAAAAACGTACCACTGTTTTTTTACGGTAAAATTCTGGCGACAGAGCGGCCAGTTTTTTATCGTAAAATTCATGGCTACAGTTGGTTTTACGATGTGTAGTGTAAATAGAGAAAAGTACCACTGTTTTTTACGGTAAAATTCTGGCAACAGAACAACCATTTATTTATCGTACAATCTATGGTTGTTGTTTTTACAATGTGTAAGTTTAAATAGAAAAACAAACCACTGTTTTTTTTACGATAAAATTCTGGCGACAGAGCGGCCAGTTTTTTATCGTAAAATGCATGGTTACAGTTGGTTTTATAATATGTTAGTGTAAATAGAAAAACGTACCACTGTTTTTTTACGGTAAAATTCTGGCAACAGAGCGGCCAGTTTTTTATCGTAAAATTCATGGTTACAGTTGGTTTTACGATGTGTTAGTGTAAATAGAGAAAAGTACCACTGTTTTTTACAGTAAAATTCTGGCAACAGAACAACCATTTATCTATCGTACAATCTATGGTTGTTGTTTTTACGATGTGTAAGTGTAAATAGAAAAACATACCACTTTTTTTTACGCTAAAATTCTGGCGACAGAGCGGTCAGTTTTTTATCGTAAAATTCATGGTTACAGTTGGTTTTATAATGTGTTAGTGTAAATAGAAAAACGTACCACTGTTTTTTTACGGTAAAATTCTGACAACATAGCGGCCAGTTTTTCATCTTAAAATTCATGGTTACTGTTGTTTTTACAAAGTGTTCGTGTACATAGCAAAACTTACCACTGTTTTTTTACTGTAAAATTCTGGCAGTTTTTTATCGTAAAATGTGTGGTTGCTGTTGTTTATACGATGTATTAGTGTAAATAGAAAAACATACCACTGTTTTTTTACGGTAAAATTCTGGCGACAGAGCGGCCAATTTTTTATCATAAAATTCATGGTTACTGTTGTTTTTATTATGTTAGTGTAAATAGAGAAACGTACCACTGTTTTTTATGGTAAAATTCTGGCGACAGAGCAACCAGCTTTTTTTTAAATCAGAAAATTCATGGTTGCAGCTGGTTTTAGGATGTGTTAGTGTAAATGGAAAAACGTACCACTGTTTTTTTACGGTAAAATTCTGGCGACAGAGCAGCCAGTTTTTTAATCGTACAATTCATGGTTACAATTGGTTTTACGATGTGTTAGTGTAAATAGAAAAACTTGAAACTGTTTTTTACGGTAAAATTCTGGCAACAGAACAACCATTTATTCATCGTACAATCTATGGTTGTTGTTTTTACGATGTGTAAGTGTAAATAGAAAAACATACCACTGTTTTTTTACGGTAAAATTCTGGCGACAAAGCGGACAGTTTTTTATCGTAAAATTCATGGTTACAGTTGGTTTTATGATGTGTTAGTGTAAATAGAAAAACGTACAACTGTTTTTTTCCGGAAAAATTCTGGCAACAGAACAACCATTTATTTATCGTACAATCTATGGATGTTGTTTTTACGATGTGTAAGTGTAAATAGAAAAACATACCACTGTTTTTTTACGGTAAAATTCTGACGACAGAGCGACCAGTTTTTTAATCTTAAAATTTATGGTTGCTGTTGTTTTTACGGCGTATTAGTGTAAAGAGAAAAACATACCACTGTTTCTTCACGGTAAAATTCTGGCAACAGAGCAACCAGTTTTTTATCCTAAAATTCATGGTTACTGTTGTTTTTACAAAGTGTTTGTGTACATAGAAAAACGTACAACTGTTTTTTTACGGTAAAATCCTGGTAACAGAGCGGCCAGTTTTTTTATCGTAAAATCTATGGTTGCTGTTGTTTTTACGATTTATTAGTGTAAATAGAAAAAAATACCACCGTTTTCTTACGGTAAAATTCTGGCAACAGAACAACCATTTATTCATCGTAAAATCTATGGTTGTTGTTGTTTTTATGATGTGTAAATAGAAAAACACACCACTGTTTTATCGTAATATTTATGGTTGCTGTTGTTTTTACGGAGTGTTTGTGTACGTACAAAAACGTACCACTGTTTATTTACGGTAAAATTCTGGCAACAGAACAACCATTTATTTATCGTACAATCTATGGTTGTTGTTTTTACGATGTGTAAGTGTAAATAGAAAAGCATACCACTGTTTTTTTACGGTGAAATACTGGCGACAGAGCGGCCAGTTTTTTATCGTAAAATTCATGGTTTCTGTTGTTTTTACAATTTGGTAGTGTAAATAGAGAAAGGTACCACTGTTTTTTTACGGTAAAATTCTGTCGACAAAGCGGACAGTTTTTTATCGTAAAATTCATGGTTACAGTTGGTTTTATGATGTGTTAGTGTAAATAGAAAAACGTACAACTGTTTTTTTCCGGAAAAATTCTGGCAACAGAACAACCATTTATTTATCGTACAATCTATGGATATTGTTTTTACGATGTGTAAGTGTAAATAGAAAAACATACCACTGTTTTTTTACGGTAAAATTCTTTTTTTTTTTTTTTGTTTTTTTTTTTTGTCCTGTCCAGCTTCTCAGGCAAATCATATAGTTGATGTAGATGCCCATGTCGGCTGTTCAGATTTACTTTACAAAAGAGAAGTGTAGGATACTTCTCTTGTTGCCTTATTTGTATTTGACTTTATTAAATGTATTTATATTATCATTTAGTGCAGCCGGGCCGGAGCAGGAGGGGATAGAAAGAGAAAAAAAAAGAAGACAGAGGGGGAAATTGTGGGGACAAGAGGGGGATTAGACAGAGAGACAAAAACAACAACAGCAAACAACAACAACAACAACAATAGAGCAACATCAGCAAATATGACATGTACAAATATGATGGTAAAAGTAATAGCAAATAAGCAGTTAGCGAAAAATAAAAAATAATACAGAAATGACAATGAGCATTATTACACTACAAATGGATCAATACAAATACCAATAGAAATAGCGCTATTGATAATGAACAATACCAATAATTTACCTTTATTATCAACAATACAGTTGTTTAAATGCAACAATACATATACGTAATGATAACTTGAGATACGAAAGAATGCAGAAAAATGGAGGGGGAGAAAGAGAAGCAACCTACATTAACCTTGTAGATTGTTATAGTCACAATAGGTTAAGCTTTGTCAGTGTGCCATGTGTTACACCCAGTTTACCCTAGGGCAACAACGTTAATATATGTTTGATGAAACGTGATTATGTGCATGAGTGTAAGTATGCATATGTACTTGTATATGTACAGAATGTGTATATGTGTTTGTACAATGAATGTATATGTACAGAATGTGTATATGTGTTTGTACAGTGAATGTATATGTACAGTATGTGTATGTGTATGTTTGTATATTGAATGTGCGTGTGGATGTACGAACATTAGGTAGGTAAATATGTACTGTATTTGTGTATGTATGTGGGAGCGTAGGTACCTATGTACGTATGTGAGCATATGTGAATTTGCATGTACAATACATTCGACTCCCAGAGTGCGTGGGAGCCAGAGCACGGCCCCATCACCCCCGAGAGCCCAACCCACAAACAGGAGGCGTGGTGCCCAGGGAACCAGGGACCACCGCCCCCACGCAGCCAAGCCGGCCAGCGACAGGAACCCCAGAGCCCGACCCACCGTACCGCCCACAAGGGCCAGCAGCAGGCCGCAGACAGACGCACCCGGCAGAGGACAGGGCACGAGAAAAGCAGGGGACAGCCAGACCCCAAGCCAGCGAGAGACCACACCCCACACGGGCAGAAAGGCGAGACGCCCCGCCCGAGGGACCCAGAGACTCCCCGCAACCGGACGGGAAGACCGCCCCCGCCCCACCGGCAACCGGGCCCCCACGAGCCCACCCCCCACCCCCAGAGAGCGCGGCGAGGCCAGCCCCCGGCCACCCCACCCAAACCGGCCGCCGCAGGACCACCCAGGCACAGGGCCACGGGAACCACCCACCCCACCCGCAGGGACCCCAACGATGGAGATGGAACAACCAGCAACCGCCCCGCCGAGCCCCCCCCCTGAGGGAGGGGAAAATTAAAAATTAATATTAATAAAATATATTAAAAAATAAATAAATAAATAAATTAATTAATTAATTAATTAAAAAAAAAAAGAATTAAAAGAAGATCACAGACATGCTGACAAACAAGGTCACTACCCCAGCAACTGGCCGACTCGCAGCACCTCGGAATACCTTGCAGCACCAAGCTACCACAATAGACGCAGGGACTAGGCCCAACAGGCCCCAACCAAGACGGGCACCCGGAAGGGATGGACAGCGGGACCCAGGAGCTCCAGACACGCAGTTCGGATGCAGTAGCCTGAGGCGTCGACCCCCGTCTGACAGGCAGGCCCAGAGCGTACCCCCAGAAATATACATACATACATACATATATACATACACATACACACATACACGTATACATACCCACACATACACATATATACATATACATACACATATGTACACATATACATACACATATGTACACATACACATATATAAACATACATACATACACACACATATACATACATATACACAGTTCGTCAGCCCCGACAGCCATCACGCGCGCGCGCTGCCACCAGTCACAACATCAGCCACACCCCTGCACCAGACCCAGCAGCCACGGGCGCCCACACCACAAACAAACGGCAGCAGAAACAGCAGCCGCAATAACCCCAGACAGCCAGCACCAGCCAATCAAATCAAAGCGATCAAAAAAAAACTGCGACCAGCAACCACACGCCACCAGGGCCACGGAGACCAGCCGGCGCCAGCCCGCCGGTCAGCCCGAACGCCAACACGCAAACAAGAGACACCAACAACCCCCCCAACCAAAAGGCCCCCCACCCCAACCCAAACCCGCACAAACACACCACCGCCCAAACAACCGAGACACAGCATCCAGACCAGACACGGGGGCTGCGCCGCCACCACACCAAGTCACCAACAGAGACCCCACAGCGCAAGGTCGGGCCAAACGGGCACGGACCCCATCCAACAGGAAGTGAGACCCGCGCGACGCCACACACAAATAAATAATAAGATTAAAAAAATAAAAAATAAAAAAATAAAATAAAATAAAAAATAAAATTTAAAAAATAAAATAAAATAAAAATAAGTAAATAATAAAAATAAAAATAATAAATACATTAAAAATAAAAAAATATATATAACAATAATAAATGAATAAAAGCCTGGCAGGCCACCAGACCGCAGTCCCCGCCGGCCGACGAGGCAATGAGGGGTGCGCCGAACCCCAAATCCCCCATGCATGTGTACAAGGCCCCCAGAGTGTCTACTGTGTAGTTAAAATTAGGAGGTCAGCCGTTACAGCCGACCTCCAGTCCCTATTGATGTGTGTGACGGTAAAATTCTGACGACAGAGCGACCAGTTTTTTAATCGTAAAATTTATGGTTGCTGTTGTTTTTACGGCGTATTAGTGTAAAGAGAAAAACATACCACTGTTTCTTCACGGTAAAATTCTGGCAACAGAGCAACCAGTTTTTTATCCTAAAATGTATGGTTACTGTTGTTTTTACAAAGTGTTTGTGTACATAGAAAAACGTACAACTGTTTTTTTACGGTAAAATCCTGGTAACAGAGCGGCCAGTTTTTTATCGTAAAATCTATGGTTGCTGTTGTTTTTACGATTTATTAGTGTAAATAGAAAAAAATACCACTGTTTTCTTACGGTAAAATTCTGGCAACAGAACAACCATTTATTCATCGTAAAATCTATGGTTGTTGTTGTTTTTATGATGTGTAAGTGTAAATAGAAAAACATACCACTGTTTTATCGTAATATTTATGGTTGCTGTTGTTTTTACGGAGTGTTTGTGTACATACAAAAACGTACAACTGTTTATTTACGGTAAAATTCTGGCAACAGAACAACCATTTATTTATCGTACAATCTATGGTTGTTGTTTTTACGATGTGTAAGTGTAAATAGAAAAACATACCACTGTTTTTTTACGGTAAAATTCTGGCGACAGAGCGGCCAGTTTTTTATCATAAAATCCATGGTTACTGTTGTTTTTACTATGTGGTAGTGTAAATAGAGAAAGGTACCACTGTTTTTTTACTGTAAAATTCGGCAACAGAGTGACCAGTTTTTTATCGTAAAATTCATGGTAACTGTTGTTTTTTTACGATGTGGTAGTGTTAATAGAAAAACGTACCACTGTTTTTTTACTGTAAACTTCTGGCGACAGAGCGGCCAGTTTTTATCGTAAAATTCATGGTTGCTGTTGGTTTTACTATGTATTAGTGTAAATAGAAAAACATATCACTGTTTTTAGGGTCAAATTCTGGCAACAGAACAATCAGTTTTTTAATCGTAAAATCTATGGTTGTTGTTGTACTTACGATGTATTAATGTACATAAAAAACGGTACCTCTGTTTCTTTACTGTAAAATTTTGGCGATAGAGCGACCAGTTTTATATCGTAAAATCTATGGTGGCTGTTGTTTTTACGATGTGTTAGTGTAAATAGAAAAATATACCACTGTTTTTTTATGGTAAAATTCTGGCGACAGAGCAACAAGTTTTTTATCTTAAAATGTATGTTTGTTTTTACAAAGTGTTCGTGTACATAGAAAAACGTACCACTGTTTTTTTACGGTAAAATTCTGGCGACAGAGCGGCCAGTTTTTAATCGTAAAATTCATGGTTGCTGTTTTTACAATGTAAATAGAAAAACATATCGCTGTTTTTTAGGGTAAAATTCTGGCAACAAAAAAAAACATTTTTTTAATCGTAAAATCTATGGTTGTTGTTGTATTTATGACGTATTAATGTAAATAGAAAAACGGTACCACTGTTTCTTTACTGTAACATTTTGGCGATAAAGCGGCCAGTTTTTTATCGTAAAATCTAAGGTTGTTATCTTTATGGTGCATTACTGTATATGGAAAAACAATAACATAGGTATTTTTTACAGTAAAAGTCTGGCGGCCAGTTTTTTTTTTTACCCTAAAATCTATTGTTAGTTTTACAATGTACAATTTTTTGCTTTGGAATGATAAGTCAATCAGATATTTATTTTTATTTTAAGAAATACATTTTTAATGATGATAATTTATTCGTTACATTATTAGGAAACACAAAACTAATAGTTGATTGTTATTACTACTTTCCGACCTAAATTCGTACAAATGTAACTTGATTACCATTATTATCACAGATTCATACATAAATCAAGCAGATATTTCAGTATGTATTTTTTATTTTAGGAACATATTTTTTATATAATATTTGTTACATTATCAGATCATTTTGAATACAAATTGCATGCAGTACATATGTCAAAATGGAAAGAATGAATACATTAAGTCAGCGTTTCTCAAAGTGTGGGGCGCGCCCCACTGGTGGGGAATAGAGACATGACAGGTGGGGCGCGAGGAACGGGAGGAAATTTCACTTTAAATTTTTTTTTTAAATTATTATATTCTTAGATTATTTTTTTTACTATGCTTTCATTTTCTATACACACTGTAAATCACTTTGTGATTCTGTCTGTGAAATCCGCTATATAAATAAATGGAAATTACCGGTACTTATTTTTACTGTAGGCTTTATATTTCTCGGTACAAGCGAAAGTTTGACAGACATAGCAACAGTAACTAATGGGGGCGGGGCTAAGCGGAACAAACTTTCGCGCGGATGGGTAGCAGGCTAATGTGTGGATCACAATTACACAAATATATACATTTGTGACTCGCACCTCAAAGGTCGTCGAGCCAGAGCCAGCGCCTGCAGAGAAACAAAAATCTGACGGGCACACACTGTGTCATTCACCGGGAAGCACTAGCGTCAAGGCAGCTCAGCCCCGAACTCAATGAGGTTTTAACAGATGTTGTGAGCGCGGTAAATTTGATCAAAACACGACCACTGAAAGCGCGACTGTTCTCTGCACTGTGTGAGGAAATGGGAGCTGATCATACAGCCGTGCTGTTTCACAGTGAAGCAAGGTGGCTCTCCTGGGGGAAAGTGCTGTCACTTGCCCTGTCTTGCCAAATGCATAGCTCCTCCTTTTTTTTTTGCAAAGATTGCAAAGTGGCACTTTTATTGTATTTATTATTGAACTTGATGCAAGTTATTTGATTTATTATTGAACTTGATGCAAGTTATAACACTTTTTTTGATTTATTATTGAACTTGATGCAAGTTATAACACTTTTTTGATTTATTATTGAACTTGATGCAAGTTATAACACTTTTTTTGATTTATTATTGAACTTGATGCAAGTTATTTGATTTATTATTGAACTTGATGCAAGTTATAACACTTTTATTTGATTTATTATTGAACTTGATGCAAGTTATAACACTTTTTTTTAATTATTGAACTTGATGCAAGTTATAACACTTTTGTTTTATTTATTATTGAACTTGATGCAAGTTATAACACTTTTTTTGATTTATTATTGAACTTGATGCAAGTTATTTGATTTATTATTGAACTTGATGCAAGTTATAACACTTTTTTTGATTTATTATTGAACGTGATGCAAGTTATAACACTTTTTGATTTATTATTGAACTTGATGCAAGTTATAACACTTTTTTTTATTTATTATTGAACTTGATGCAAGTTATAACACTTTTTTTGATTTATTATTGAACTTGATGCATGTTATAACACTTATTTGATTTATTATTGAACTTGATGCAAGTTATAACACTTTTTTTGATTTATTATTGAACGTGATGCAAGTTATAACACTTTTTTTGATTTATTATTGAACTTGATGCAAGTTATAACAGTTTTTTTGATTTATTATTGAACGTGATGCAAGTTATAACACTTTTTTGTATTTATTATTGAACTTGATGCAAGTTATACCACAGCTGCACAGTTATTTTATTTATTATTGAACTTAATGTTATTTTATGTTATTGAGTTTGAATGTATACAACTTGATGTTCAATAAATTTGAAAATGTTAAAGCTTGGCATTAGCGCTCTGTTGGGGCGATGGGGGCAGGTGGGGCTTGAAAACTCCCCCTTGTCCAAAGTGGGGGATGACAAAAAAAGTTTGAGAACCACTGCATTAAGTACTTTATTGACATATTATTTCCAGGCTTTCGTGGGCCACTTTAAATGATGTGGCGGGCCAGATTTGGCCCCGGGGCCTTGAGTTTGACACCTTTGCTTTACAAGCTGCATTACTGTATAATAAACAGAACTGTCGATATTTACTGCGTGTCTTTCATTCAACTCAAAGCTAATACTTGACATTTGAGAAAAATGTACAGCTTGATACTTACATTATGTGCAGAATGGGGACGTGGACCTCTGAATGAGTTGTCTCGTTGCAGGGCGACCGAGGGCCCGGCGGTGACCCGGGACCACCGGGAGACTTTGGTATTGGCTTCCCGGGAGCCAAGGTGACGTCTTCATAACTAGCCTTGTTAAGAGAAATAAATGTTATTTTCTGGATATGTGATGATGTTTGAGTGTCCACTGATGTGTGATGTTTTCAGGGTGAAAAGGGCAACCAAGGAAAACCAGGTCCGACAGGTATAGCTGGCATTGGAGAACCAGGACTACCAGTGAGTAGTTCCACCTTGTATTGGTTTTTTACCTTCACTAGAAGTTTATGTATTTTCTGGGGTTTGTTTGTTTGTGAGCAACATAGCTTAAAAAGGTATGGGTGGATTTTGTGATTCGATTTTGGGGGTGATCCGGATCAGTCCGGATTCAGGATTTTAAAAAAAGGATTCTTTGCTATTGGGGAAATGGGACCTGGCTGATGTCTGCGCTCTCAGAGGGATTTTCGAGTTTAAATATGTTTTTGTATAATTATTACACATTTTATCAACTGGAATGATCAAATAGTTAACAGTTTAACCACAACTTGAAAACGGTCTGCAAAACATAATCTATGCAAATTTTTGACCAAAGAACCACCATTACATGTTATGGAAACCAAATGGAAGTGTTTTCAATGGCAAAAAAAATTCATAACATGACCCCTTTTGATAATTTTTTACCTGCACTATGCCTGCCGCCTCGGCATCCTGGGGTTACAGACCTACCGAAGACTACCATACTACCATAAAAAGTAGTGTTTTGCAACCCGAATTACTGTAAATTGAAAAAAACGCAACCCCTCTTTTTTTCAACCTACCAACCGAGCGGTATAGCTCGGTTGGTAGAGCGGCCGTGCCAGCAACTTGAGGGTCCCAGGTTCGATTCCCGCTTTCGCCATCCTAGTCACTGCCGTTGTGTCCTTGGGCAAGACACTTTACCCACCTGCTCCCAGTGCCACCCACACTGGTGTAAATGTAACTTAGATATCGGGTTTCACTATGTAAAGCGCTTTGAGTTACTAGAGAAAAGTGCTATATAAATATAATTCACTTCCCTTTTACGGTAAAATTCTGGCGCCTGAACTGTCAATTTTTTTTACCGTAAAATATAATGTTATTTTCCCAGTACATTTCTGTAAATGGAAAAATGGTAACACTTACATGGTTTTTTTTTTACCGAAAAGGTTAACACGATTACACAATAATACGACATATCTACAGCGTTACACAACGTCCAACATGCGCAAAAAGGAGTAGGAAGAAGTAGAGTTTATTCAATCCTACCGTGTTCCCATTTCGCAGTTTCGTTCACTTTCTGTGTTAGATCTGTAACATAAATATGTACTCGCAAAATAAATACCGTATTTTTCGGACTATAAGTCGCAGTTTTTTTCATAGTTTGGCCGGGCTCCAGTGCGATTTATATATGTTTTTTTCCTTCTTTATTATGCATTTTTGGCAGGTGCGACTCTGGTGCGACTTATACTCCAAAAAATACGGTAATCATGGACAAATTCACAAAAAAAAGTTATCAAGGAATTATAGTCCACGTAAACAAATGCATATACAGTAGATAATTGTGCTCTTGTGTGTACTTTATTTTACAGTAAAGTTGATTTGCAATAAAAAGTTAATTGCAGCATGCGTACTTTTTTTGTGCCGCAAAGTTTTTTAGATGAGAGAAGATTCAAAATAAGGATCTCACTGATAATGGCGATGAGACACTACCTTATTGAATGTTCCCAATGAAAACACAAGCCAAAATAAATCATAATCGATATTTTAGTGCTGTGCTACGTGCACCACTCGTCAAAGTCGTGTCTGAAGAGAGTATGGCCAACTAAACAACAGGCGCCATGTTTGCTACCAAGGACGTGTGCGGCTGTGCCTGGAAGTATGCATTGCGGTAATTGTTCGTTTTCCTGACAAAATAAACCATAATAATATGTCTGAATAAAGTTTTAAACATACTCCAGCTTATAACCTTAAAATTAAACGTGCTTTTATTTTGTCAAAATCAAATTTTGCAGCAGTATTTGATGCACGACACTGTAAATATTCATGCAGTGTTTAGTGGCCAGCAGGCTGTCTAACACACTTCGGATGGCACGATAAATGTAGAAAAAAAATACACAAAACGACCAAAATAACTTATTACCATATTTTCCGGACCATAGGGCACACCGGGTTATAAGGCGCACTGCCGATGAATGGTCTACAAACCCCGTTTCCATATGAGTTGGGAAATTGTGTTAGATGTAAAAATAAACGGAATACAATGATTTGCAAATCATTTTCAACCCATATTCAGTTGAATATGCTACAAAGACAACATATTTGATGTTCAAACTGATAAAAACATTTTTTTTTGCAAATAATCATTAACTTTAGAATTTGATGGCAGCAACATGTGCCAAAGAAGTTGGGAAAGGTGGCAATAAATACTGATAAAGTTGAGGAATGCTCATCAAACACTTATTTGGAACATCCCACAGGTGAACAGGCAAATTGGGAACAGGTGGGTGCCATGATTGGGTATAAAAGTAGATTCCATGAAATGCTCAGTCATTCACAAACAAGGATGGGGCGAGGGTCACCACATTGTCAACAAATGCGTGAGCAAATTGTTGAACAGTTTAAGAAAAAACCCTCAACCAGCTATTACAAGGAATTTAGGGATTTCACCATCTACGCTCCGTAACATCATCAAAGGGTTCAGAGAATCTGGAGAAATCACTGCACGTAAGCAGCTAAGCCCGTGACCTTCGATCCCTCAGGCTGTACTGCATCAACAAGCGACATCAGTGTGTAAAGGATATCACCACATGGGCTCAGGAACACTTCAGAAACCCACTGTCAGTAACTACAGTTGGTCGTTACATCTGTAAGTGCAAGTTAAAAATCTCCTATGCAAGGCGAAAACCGTTTATCAACAACACCCAGAAACGCCGTCGGCTTCGCTTGGCCTGAGCTCATCTAAGATGGACTGATACAGCAGCGTCTTCTCCCCGTCATCTTTGTTGTAGCGGTGTAGCGTGCAAGGACGGGAGTGGAAGAAGTGTCAAAGGATGGAGCTAACTGTTTTAATGACATTCAGACTTTACTTCAATCAATAACGGAGCAGCATCTCCTCATCCGGAAACAACACCGGAAATGTGTCCCATGAAAAACTAATAACTAAAGTTCCTTGGGTTCATCCATCCATCCATCTTCTTCCGCTTATCCGAGGTCGGGTCGCGGGGGCAGCAGCCTAAGCAGGGAAGCCCAGACTTCTCTCTCCCCAGCCACTTCGTCCAGCTCCTCCCGGGGTATCCCAAGGCGTTCCCAGGCCAGCCGGGAGAGATAGTCTTCCCGACGTGTCCTGGGTCTTCCCTGTGGCCTCCTACCGGTCGGACGTGCCCTAAACACCTCCCTAGGGAGGCGCTCGGGTGGCATCCTGACCAGATGCCTGAACCACCTCATCTGGCTCCTCTCGATGACAGAACTTCTCACCCTATCTCTAAGGGAGAGCCCCGCCACCCGGCGGAGGAAACTCATTTCGGCCGCTTGTACCCGTGATCTTGTCCTTTTGGTCATGACCCAAAGCTCATGACCATAGGTGAGGATGGGAACGTAGATCGACCGGTAAATTGAGAGCTTTGCCTCCCGGCTCAGCTCCTTCTTCACCACAACGGATCGATACAGCGTCCGCATTACGGAAGACGCCGCACCGATCCGCCTGTCGACCTCACGATCCACTCTTCCCTCACTCGTGAACAAGACTCCTAGGTACTTGAACTCCTCCACTTGGGGCAGGGTCTCCTCCCCAACCCGGAGATGGCACTCCACCCTTTTCCGGGCGAGAACCATGGACTCGGACTTGGAGGTGCTGATTCCCATCCCAGCCGCTTCACACTCGGCTGCGAACCGATCCAGTGAGAGCTGAAGATCCTGGCCAGATGAAGCCATCAGGACCACATCATCTGCAAATAGCAGAGACCTAATCCTTGGGTTCCTTGGGTGAATAATGCAAACTCACTACACCGGTATGTTTTAGCGCTTTCATGGCGAGTTTACTGACAGATATAAGTAAGAACTTTACACTACTTTATATTAGAAATGGCAACAGCGGAGGATGAATGTCCCATAACAAGAAGATTAAGAAGCTTATCGACTACAGTGTCGGACTACAAAAGCGGACGCGCACAATTTTTCAGGATTTATGCAGGTTTCAAATACAGATTAGCAGGTAAGAAAAGTTCCTTTTGCATAATATTGCGAAACAAAACGCCAAATAATGTCTTAGCATATACTTACCTACACCTTTAAATTCCCTAAGGAACATAGGCCATTGATGAAACTCCTCCATCCCCTTCGGTCTTGTGCCCTCAGCTCCAATTGTTGCCATGACAGCCCTTGCGCCTTCATCTCCTGCTCCGTGGTTCTTCTCCAGGTGGCTCTAGACCAGGGGTCGGCAACCCAAAATGCTGAAGGAGCCATATTGGACCGAAAATACAAAAACAAATCTGTCTGGAGCCGCAAAAAATTAAAAGCCATATTACATACAGATAGTGTGTCATGAGATATAAATTGAATTAAGAGGACTTAAAGGAAAATAAATGACCTCAAATAAAGCTACAAATGAGGCATAATGATGCAATATGTACATATAGCTAGCCTAAATAGCATGTTAGCATCGATTAGCTTGCAGTCATGCACTGACCAAATATGTCTGATTAGCACTCCACACAAGTCAATAACATCAACGAAACTCACCTTTGTGCATTCATGCAAAACCTTAAAAGTTTGGTGGACAAAATGAGACAAAAAAATCACTTGATTAAAGTACAATGTTTTATTTTCCTATATTCAAACATAGTGTTACTGTTCAAACTGTGTGTGACGTAACAGTGGTCAAAATTTTTGTTTTTAATGAATACTTGGGCCTACTACGCTACTGCATTTTATTCATTATGGTGGTACATGGACAGCCAAGTTTTTTCTGCAGGTGGTACTTGGTGAAAAAAGGTTTATAGAGTAAAATCTGGTTTAAATGTGAATTATCCATATCCATATTATAACTGCCGCCAGTGGTTGACTTCTTAATAAAAAATATTATCTTCTAAAAAAAAATAAAACATTTTTATAGTAATTAATTTATTATATTTAATTATATTAATCAAATTAATTTATAGCAAAACATGTATTAAAAAAATTACATATGCAATATGTAAAAGCATTTTAGCTCAACATTTTGCACATTTCTTTGTGGTTATCAACAATCGAAAAAAAAATGATGATCATCAGAATGCCCACAATAGTGAAAGGAGAAAACGCAATTATAATTGTTTAGCACACGCCTTGTGATTTATCAAGACTAGAACTGTTCTGCGGTAAAGAAAGGACGTACGTACACACACTGAAATAGCTGTGAGAAAGGAGGCGATCGCGCTGCAGTTCTGTCCTGCGTATACTTGTCAACATATATGGACTGTCAAAAATCAAAATAACAGCCTTAACGTCTATTCAGCAATATCATTTTATAACTTCATAGCAGTTGGATGACTTGACACGAGAACTCTCAGGGTTTTCATACTGACCCTGCATTTCCAAGAAGGCGCGGGTATGCTTAAATAGAGGGAAGCTTCAAACGTCTACTGAAAGATCTCGTGTTGCTGTAGGACTGTATCTCTGATCTGATTAGAAATATTGTTTCTTATGTAATGCGTAGTCAAGTGCCCTTTTTACAAAACTGCTATTGACTTTTTAGTGTACAATTTTATTTGATATTGTTTTTGTTTCTGTAAACATTTATTGTCAAATGTAAATATTTATACAGTGAATAATTGTTGAACAATGACAACTTTTTTCACACAATACAGACTTTTTGTAAAAAAAAAAAAAAAAAATATATATATATATATATATATATATATATATATATATATATATGTATATATATATACATATATGTATTTTTTTTTTTACACAACATTTTTTCAAAAAATTTAAAATGGCTTACATTTTCTTGTAAAATTATGACTTTTGTCCCAAAATATTCCTACAGTACAATTTTTGTACAACGACAACTTTTTTCTCACATTATTGCTCACTATTTTCTATAAAAAAAAATCTACTTCTTCACAATAAATATGGCTTTAATCTTGTAAAATTACATCATTTTGTCTTGTAAAATATTTTTTTCTTAGAATACTTCTAAATATTCTGTAAAAAAAACCTTTCTCTCACAGGATTGCAATCTATTTTCTTAAGAAATTAGGATTTGTTCCCCCACAATATATTCTATGTGATATTTAAAGATGAGAAATGGCAAACCTTTTTCTCTAAAAATTAAAACGTCTTTCTTAAAATATTCATTAAAAAAAATTACTTTTTTCTTGCAATATTGCTTCTTTCCAAAAAAAAAGACGATCAGAATTTTTTGACTTTAATTCTGTAAAATGTCATACTTTTTTCTTGTAAATTAAAAAAAAAATCTCTCAAAATATTCAGACATAATTCTTGTATAATGACTTTTTTTTCTCAAAATATTAATTTAAAAAAAAGACTTTTCTTCATATTATATTTGACTTTAATCTTGTAAAATTACATAATATTCCTAAATATTCTGTTAAAAAACTAACAATATTGCAACATATTTTCTAAAATAAATATGATTTTTTTCTCAATATAATTGACTTTAATCATGTGAAATGGCATACCTTTTTTCACAATTCTTGTAAGATAACTTTTTTTTCACAATTTTGCTTTTTTCTAAAAAAAAAAAAATACTTACTCAATTAATGAGGATTTAATACTGTAAAATGTCATAATTTTTTTTATTTTAAATTCTCAAAACAAGAAAAACTCAAAAACTCAAAATATTACTTTTTTTAAAGACATTTTTCATGATATATTTGACTTTTATCTTATAAAATGACATAATTTAGTCTTGGAAAAAAAAAAATGTCCTTCAAGAAATTCCTAAAAATTCTGTAAAAAAAAAACCTCACAATATTGCAACACATTTTCTAAAAAAATCATGAATTTGTTTCTTAATATATTTGACTTTAATCATGTGAAGTGGCATATCTTTTTCACGATTCTTGTAAGGTAACTTTTTTCTCCCAATTTTGCGTTTGTCTAAAAAACAAAAAAAGAAAGACTTTCACAATATATTTGACTTTAATCCTGTAAAATGTCATAATTCTTTTCTTGTCAATTTTTTTGCTCTTTCTTTTCTCAAAATATTCCGACATAATTCTTGGACAATGACAACTTTTTTCTCAAAATATTGTTTTTGTCTTTTAAAAAAAAATACTTTTTTCATTATATATTTGACTTTAATCTTGTAAAATTACATAATTTTGTCAAAAATTCTCAGAATGTTCCTAAAAATTCTCGTATGATAACTTTTCTCACAATATTACAACTTAAAAAAAAATTCAAAAAAATGTCTTCCCACTCTGAAGGCTGTTTTCAAAAACTTTCGTTTCTGACCACCAAAAACGTAGTTTGCGTAGGGATAAAAAGCCTGAAATGGTATATATTGTCACCATTTTCACCTAAATATGGTTCTGTCGGGACAGCCAAATGGCTGCCTTTTTGGAGTTCGAAAAACCAAATGGCTGCCCTTAGGGAGTTCTAGCATGTTTTGGTGGCTGATGATTTGTTTTTTCATATATATGAAAAGAAAACTTCTAGCCATATGCATTTTCTTGCATCTGTAAAATTCCAGTGCATGCTTGTAGTTAGTGCCAGCATCTTCTAGGGTGCAACTTCAGTGCGCTAAAATGCTGGTTTGATTTTAGCCAGCAGGATTGCCTCTAAAATTCCCATAAAAAGTTTTTTAATACTCAGTAAAACGCCACAGGTAGCTACTGTAGAAGCATGATAACATGAATGTGAAGTAATGAGTGTTTCCATGGTGAAAGCCGTGTAGTACACACAAAAACACACCCACTATTAGTGAACTCAATTTTATAGTTTGCACACGCTGTTTAGTAGATCAGGCCCTTACAGTACAGTAAACACATTTAGCAGTCAACGATAGAAAAAGCATCTGCTGTGTTTTGTTGGCCAAGTAGTAAAAGAAAATATGACACACTGTTGCGCATTCACAGAAAAGGAGGATTAATGACATGCAGTCTCTTCAAAGTAACTTTAACACGCCGCCACTGTGTGCCGCCTCGCTCACGTTTTTACGGAAACGTCTGTGCTTACGTACTTAATTGATCGATTTAATGCGGTGTGCTTGTTTCAGGGTTCTATTGGGCAACCTGGACTACGAGGCAACCCGGGAGCGCCTGGAGAAGGACTCGCAGGACCAAAGGTGAGTGGTCAGTTTGAAAACATTCATCTTTTTTTCTTTTGTTGTGATTTGTAAACATGTAAAACACTGTACTTTATTTACTAGCAGAGTTCTTTACATATATGATTTGCAAATCCTTTTCAACCTATATTCAATTGATTAGACTGCAGAGACAAGATACTTAACGTTCAAACTGGTAAACTTTGTTATTTTTTGCAAATATTAGCTCATTTTGGAATTATTTAATTTGGAGTTATTTAATGTTCATGTTTAATATTATTATATTATTTATTTGGAATTATTTAATTTGGAATTATTTCTTTTGGAATTATTTAATTTGGAGTTATTTAATGTTCATGTTTATTTAATGTTAATGTTATATTCAATTGAATAGACTGCAAAGACAAGATACTTAACGTTCAAACTGGTTTTGTTATTTTTTGCAAATATTAGCTCATTTGGAATTATTTAATTTGGAATTATTTAATGTTCATGTTTATTATTATTATACTATTTATTTGGAATTATTTAATTTGGAATTATTTATTTTAGAATTATTTAATTTGGAATTATTTAATGTTCATGTTTATTTAATGTTAATGTTATATTCAATTGAATAGACTGCAAAGACAAGATACTTAACGTTCAAACTGGTAAACTTTGTTATTTTTTGCAAATATTAGCTCATTTGGAATTATTCAATTTGGAATTATTTAATATTCATGTTTATTATTATTATATTATTTATTTGGAATTATTTAATTTGGAATTATTTATTTTGGAATTATTTAATTTGGAATTATTTCATTTGGAATTATTTAATGTTCATGTTTATTTAATGTTAATGTTATATTCAATTGAATAGACTGCAAAGACAAGATACTTAACGTTCAAACTGGTAAACTTTGTTATTTTTTGCAAATATTAGCTCATTTGGAATTATTTAATTTGGAATTATTTAATGTTCATGTTTATTATTATTATATTATTTATTTGGAATTATTTAATTTTGAATTATTTAATGTTCATGTTTATTTAATGTTAATGTTATATTCAATTGAATAGACTGCAAAGACAAGATACTTAACATTCAAACTGGTTTTGTTATTTTTTGCAAATATTAACTCATTTGAAATTATTTAATTTGGAATTATTTAATGTTCATGTTTATTTAATGTTAATGTTATATTCAATTGAATAGACTGCAAAGACAATATACTTAACATTCAAACTGGTAAACTTTGTTATTTTTTTTCCAAATATTAGCTCATGTTTAATTTGGTGCCTGCAACATGTTTCAAAAATGCTGGCACAAGTGGCAAAAAAGACTGAGAAAGTTGAGGAATGCTCATCAATCACTTATTTGGAACATCCCACAGGTGAACAGGCTAATTGGGAACAGGTGGGTGCCATGATTGGGTATAAAAGCAGCTTCCATGAAATGCTCAGTCATTCACAAACAAGGATGGGGCGAGGGTCACCACTTTGTCAACAAATGCGTGAGCAAATTGTCGAACAGTTTAAGAACAACATTTCTCAACCAGCTATTGCAAGGAATTTAGGGATTTCACCATCTACAGCCGTAATATCATCAAAAGTTTCAGAGAATCTGGAGAAATCACTGCACGTAACATTGAATGCCCGTGACCTTGAATCCCTCAGGCAGTACTGCATCGTAAAACGACATCAGTGTGTAAAGGATATCACCACATGGGCTCAGGAACACTTCAGAAAACCACTGTCAGTAACTACAGTTGGTCGCTACATCTGTAAGTGCAAGTTAAAACTCTACTATGCAAAGCCAAAGCCATTTATCAACAACACCCAGAAACGCCGCCGGCTTCGCTGGGCCCGAGCTCATCTAAGATGGACTGATACAAAGTGGAAAAGTGTTCTGTGGTCTGACGAGTCCACATTTCAAATAGTTTTTGGAAACTGTGGACGTCGTGTCCTCCGGAACAAAAAGGAAAAGAACCATCCGGATTGTTCTAGGCGCAAAGTTGAAAAGCCAGCATGTGTGATGGTATGGGGGTGTATTAGCAGAGGTGGGACCAAGTCATTGTTTTGCAAGTCACAAGTAAGTCTCAAGTCTTTGCCCTCAAGTCCGAGTCAAGTCCCGAGTCAAGACAGGCAAGCCCCGAGTCAAGTCCAAAGTCAAGACTGGAAAGTCTCAAGTCAAGTCCTAAGTCCTGCATTTTGAGTTTCGAGTCCTTTCAAGTCCTTTTAACCACAGACTAATATATTAACACAGATTGTGTATGCTTTTCAAACGCTGTATTTATTTATTAAAACAAGTGCATTTTAAATTGCAGGAAAGAAAATTGTGCTGACATTGCACTTTATAATAGCACTACTAACCAGTCATTTTAAACATTAACTCATTCCTTTACAGAACAAACACATTGAAAAATAAAGTGCAAATGTACTTATTTGTACAAAAGTGTTAACATTGAAAAAACATGACATATACGTGAACATAACAAAAAGTTGTACTTTTTATATGTCAGGGCCCTATGCTGCATTGCATTTGCAAAAGACCAAATTAGCCAAGAGTCTGTCAGTCATTTGTGCACGATGGGGGCGTAGTATGATGCCACCATGGCTGAAAACTCGCTCGACTGGAGCACTGGAGGCAGGCACTGCCAAGACTCTCATGGCCACTCGGAACAGTGAAGGAAGAGTCTTCATGTTCAATGCCCAGAACAAAAGGGGGAGAGAGTTGTTTTGGGTTGGTGCACTACTTGTAAGTGTATCTTGTGTTTTTTATGTTGATTTAATTAAAAAAAAAAAAAAAAAAAAAAAATTATTTCTTGTGCGGCCCGATACCAATCGATCCACGGACCAGTACCGGGCCGCGGCCCGGTGGTTGGGGACCGCTGAGGTAAACAACCAACAGTATGTCAGAAAGCTAGCTAAAACGGTACACATATTCATAATATAGTATACATTTTAACTGACCTTTATTTTACTATTTTTGTCTTTTTTTAGGTGGCTAAAATACGCGGTGCTGCTGACCGCCGTCTAACGTTACGTGTGATATATTGACTAACGTAACCCTGCTTAAAAAAAAATCACTGAACAAAAAGTATGAATAAGGTAGTGAACTGCAACAGATTCCCGTGTTTGCAATAACGTTATAACGTTAGCAGTGAGTTTACAGCCTCACTGATTTAACTACACAGCAAATAAAAGTCACGTTACTTAGCCAATAAACGTTATCTTACATTCAAAACTTACCGTTCTTTGTGCAACTTCAAATGCCGGACGAAGTTGGAAGTTGTTGCCTCTCTATCAGTAATTTTCGAACCGCATGTGTTGCATACTGCAAACCGTTTTGTGTTGACCACCTCGTAATTTTTATACCCAAACAAAATTATTTTAGGTATCATTTTTTGTTCACTGGCGTGTGGTTTGGACATGTCTTCTTCGTTGGTTGTCCTGCAATTTGATTGGATGAATGCTGTGTGATGAAAACAAAGTAGATCTAATTTGATTGGCTGTTGTACTGAGAGCACACCAGCTGACACACGCAACGCTGATAGACAAGTACACAATGAAAAATACGGAGCGCTCCCGAATAACTTTTTCATCTTTGGGTTTTGGGGAAAGTAGCAAGTCATGTCAAGTCATGTCAATTCAAAAGGCTCAAGTCCAAGTGAAGTCACAAGTCATTGATGTTAAAGTCTAAGTCGAGTTGCAAGTCTTTTTACATTTTGTCAAGTCGAGTCTAAAGTCATCAAATTCATGACTCGAGTCTGACTCGAGTCCAAGCCATGTGACTCGAGTCCACACCTCTGTGTATTAGTGCGCAATAATAATCTTGTTTTTGACGGCGCAAATGATCAAAATAAGTACACTCGCGCCTCGACGGTCAAACAGAGTTCATTGCAGGATTCAGTTGGAGCCACCATAAAAGCTTTATAAAGTGTCCAGGCAATATTTTACATTCCGGAGGACACGGCATCCACAGTTTCCAAAAACAATTTGAAATGTGGACTCGTCAGACCACAGAACACTTTTACACTTTGCATCAGTCCATCTTAAATGAGCTCGGGCCCAGCGAAGCCGGCACCATTTCTGGGTGTTGTTGATAAATGGCTTTCGCTTTGCATAGGAGAGTTTTAACTTGCACTTACAGATGTAGAGACCAACTGTAGTTACTGACAGTGGTTTTCTGAAGTGTTCCTGAGCCCATGTGGTGATATCCTTTACACACTGATGTCGCTTTTTGATGCAGTACAGCCTGAGGGATCGAAGGTCACAGGCATTCAATGTTACGTGCAGTGATTTCTCCAGATTCTCTGAAACTTTTGATGATATTACAGACCGTAGATGGTGAAATCCCTAAATTCCTTGCAATAGCTCGTTGAGAAATGTTGTTCTTAAACTGTTTGACAATTCGCTCACGCATTTGTTCACAAAGTGGTGACCCTCACCCCATCCTTGTTTGTGAATGACTGAGCATTCCATGGAAGCTGCTTTTATACCCAATCATGGCACCCACCTGTTCACCTGTGGGATGTTCCAAATAAGTGTTTGATGAGCATTCCTCAACTTTCTCAGTCTTTTTTGCCACTTGTGCCAGCTTTTTTGAAACACGTTGCAGGCACCAAATTCCAAATGAGCTAATATTTGCAAAAAATAACAAAGTTTACCCGTTTGAACGTTAAGTATCTTGTCTTTGCAGTCTATTCAATTGAATACAACATTAACATTAAATAATTCCAGATTAAATAATTCCAAATAAATAATATAATAATAATAAACATGAACATTAAATAATTCCAAATGAAATAATTGCAAATGAGCTAATATTTGCAACAAATAACAAAGTTTACCCGTTTGAACGTTAAGTACCTTGTCTTTGCAGTCTATTCAATTGAATATAACATTAACATTAAATAAACATGAACATTAAATAATTCCAAATTAAATAATTCCAAATAAATAATATAATAATAATAAACATGAACATTAAATAATTCCAAATTAAATAATTCCAAATTAGCTATTATTTGCAAAAAATTACAAAGTTAAATAAACATGAACAATAAATAATTCCAAATTAAATAATTCCAAATAAATAATATAATAACAATAAACATGAACATTAAATAATTCCAAATTAAATAATTCCAAATGAGCTATTATTTGCAAAAAATTACAAAGTTTAGCAGTTTTAACGTTAAGTATCTTGTCTTTGCAGTCTATTCAATTGAATATAAGTTGAAAAGGATTTGCAAATCATTGTATTCTGTTTTTATTTACCATTTACACAACGTGCCAACTTCACTGGTTTTGGGGTGTGTATAATACTACTAGCAGTAGTTAATATGTATTTTATATTTCCTTTTTCTTTACATGTTAGGGTGACCGAGGATTTGAAGGACCGCGGGGGAATCGTGGGCTGCCTGGTAACGGGTTCAAAGGTGACAAGGTACTGTCACATATTTATTGTTTAGGTTTCCTAAGCTTTCCCGGCAGACCAGAATACTTGTCTGTTTGACAAGATATTTATTTCAGGGCGGCCTAGGTCCACCTGGGCAACATGGTCCAGTTGGTTCTCCAGGTGTTGGACACCAAGGGGAAAAGGTGACGTAAAAAAAATCTCAACATTAAATATCAAAATCTCTTACCTGCACTTTTTGGTATCTTTTCCTATAGGGTGACCACGGCCCAGCAGGACCCACAGGCCCCAGAGGAGGTCCAGGTGTGGGATTACCAGGACCTAAGGTATAGGGAAGAAGCAGACTCTCATTAACTACATGATGAAGCGGAAACGAAGCCGCTAATCGTGATGGACGTTCAGCTGTTTAGCGCTTTGATTGCATGGAAATGCCTCATCATAGACGTATAATCACTGCATGCTTGCAGGCACAAATATGCAGATTGGAAAAGGGTGTCCCTGTCAATCAAAACGCTCACACGGACGTCTTCATGATGTGAGCACGATGAGATACGTTTCAGTTTCCATTGAAAAGTGAAGTAGCGATATGGGACCTACTCTTTTATGTCAAATCAAAACATGTTAACACGTTCAAATATCACCTTTGACTTATGTTACCTTTTAAAATAAACACATTAATACAAACCCTGTTTCCATATGAGTTGGGAAATTGTGTTGGATGTAAATATAAACGGAATACAATGATTTGCAAATCCTTTTCAACCCATATTCAATTGAATGCACTATAAAGACAAGATATTTGATGTTCAAACTCATAAACTTTTTTTTTTTTTTTGCAAATAATAATTAACTTAGAATTTCATGGCTGCAACACGTGCCAAAGTAGTTGGGAAAGGGCATGTTCACCACTGTGTTACATGGCCTTTCCTTTTAACAACACTCAGTAAACGTTTGGGAACTGAGGAGACACATTTTTTAAGCTTCTCAGGTGGAATTCTTTCCCATTCTTGCTTGATGTACAGCTTAAGTTGTTCAACAGTCCGGGGGTCTCCTTTGTGGTATTTTAGGCTTCAAAATGCGCCACACATTTTCAATGGGAGACAGATCTGGACTACAGGCAGGCCAGTCTAGTACCCGCACTCTTTTACTATGAAGCCACGTTGATGTAACACGTGGCTTGGCATTGTCTTGCTGAAATAAGCAGGGGCGTCCATGGTAACGTTGCTTGGATGGCAACATATGTTGCTCCAAAACCTGTATGTACCTTTCAGCATTAATGGCGCCTTCACAGATGTGTAAGTTACCCATGTCTTGGGCAATAATACACCCCTATACCATCACAGATGCTGGCTTTTCAACTTTGCGCCTATAACAATCCGGATGGTTCTTTTCCTCTTTGGTATGGAGGACACAACATCCACAGTTTCCAAAAACAATTTGAAATGTGAACTTGTCAGACCACAGAACACTTTTCCACTTTGTATCAGTCCATCTTAGATGAGCTCAGGCCCAGCGAAGCCGACGACGTTTCTGGGTGTTGTTGATAAACGGTTTTCGCCTTGCATAGGAGAGTTTTAACTTGCACTTACAGATGTAGCGACCAACTGTAGTTACTGACAGTGGGGTTCTCAAGTGTTCCTGAGCCCATGTGGTGATATCCTTTACACACTGATGTCGCTTGTTGATGCAGTACAGCCTGAGGGATCGAAGGTGACGGGCTTAGCTGCTTACGTGCAGTGATTTCTCCAGATTCTCTGAACTCTTTGATGATATTACGGACCGTAGATGGTGAAATCCCTTAATTCCTTGCAATAGCTGGTTGAGAAAGGTCTTTCTTAAACTGTTCAACAGTTTGCTCACGCATTTGTTGACAAAGTGGTGACCCTCGCCCCATCCTTGTTTGTGAATGACTGAGCATTTCATGGAATCTACTTTTATACCCAATCATGGCACCCACCTGTTCCCAATTTGCCTGTTCACCTGTGGGATGTTCCAAATAAGTGTTTGATGAGCATTCCTCAACTTTATCAGTATTTATTGCCACCTTTCCCAACTTCTTTGTCACGTGTTGCTGGCATCAAATTCTAAAGTTAATGATTATTTGCACAAAAAAAAATGTTTATCAGTTTGAACATCAAATATGTTGTCTTTGTAGCATATTCAACTGAATATGGGTTGAAAATGATTTGCAAATCATTGTATTCTGTTTATATTTAAATCCAACACAATTTCCCAACTCATATGGAAACAGGGTTTGTATTTGAGCTGCCGGACAAATCGCAATTTTTATTTATCACGATTCTGAACCGATTCAAAATCGGAATCGATTTTTAAAAATAAATTTTTTAGGCCAATTTTCACACTTATTAGTGCTTTGTAAAAAACAAAACAATTTTTTTTGATTTACCGTATTTTTCGGAGTATTAGACGCTCCGGGGTATAAGTCGCACCGGCCGAAAATGCATAACAAAGAAGGAAAAAAACATATATAAGTCGCATTTTTGGGGGAAATTTATTTGATAAAACCCAACACCAAGAATAGACATTTGAAAGGCAATTTAAAATAAATAAAGAATAGTGAACAACAAGCAGAATAAGTGTACGTTATATGACGCATAAATCAGTGTTTTTCAACCACTGTGCCGTGGCACACTAGTGTGCCGTGAGATACAGTCTGGTGTGCCATGGGAGATGATCTAATTTCACCTATTTGGGTTAAACATATTTTTTGCAAACCAGTAATTATAGTCTGCAAATGATGTGTTGTTGTTGAGTGTCGGTGCTGTCGAGAGCTCGGCAGAGTAACCGTGTAATACTCTTCCATATCAGTAGGTGGCAGCAGGTCGCTAATTGCTTTGTAGATCTCGGAATCAGCGGGAGGCAGGGCGCAGGTAAAAAGGTATCTAATGCTTAGACCAAAAATAAACAAAAGATGAGTGTCACTAAGAAAAGGCATTGAAGCTTAGGGAAGGCTAAGCAGAACGAAACGAAAACTGAACTGTTTGCAAAGTAAACAAAAACACAATGCTGGACGACAGCAAAAACTTACTGTGGAGCAAAGACGGCGTCCACAAAGTACATCCGAACATGACATGACAATCAACTATGTCCCCACAAAGAAGGATAAAAACCACTAAAATCTTTTTGATTGCTAAAACAAAGTTGATGCGGGAAATATCGCTCAAAGGAAGACATGAAACTGCTACAGGAAAATATCAAAAAAAGAGAAAAAGCCATTAAAATAGGAGCGCAAGACAAGAACTAAAACACTACGCACAGGAAAACACCAAAAAACTCCAAATAGGTCAGGGCGTGATGTGACAGGTGGTGACAGTACACCTACTTTGAGACAAGAGCTATAGTGATGCATGCTTGGTTATGTTTTAAAGTCATATCCAACAATCGCGACAACGACTTTTTATTGTCAACTGAGTTTCGTTTTTTAATGATTTCTGCTGTTGGTGTGCCTCCGCATTTTTTCAACGCAAAAAATGTGCCTTGGCTCAAAAAAGGTTGAAAAACACTGGCATAAACAACCAACTGAGAACGTGCCTGGTATGTTAACGTAACATATTATGGTAAGAGTCATTCAAATAACTATAACATATAGAACATGCTATTTCAAAGGTAGTGGGTAGTGGCCAAGTGAACTTGGCAACTACGTCAGGGCGTGACGACCCTGCCTGACACGAGTCTCGGGCTCAGCTGGCTCCGGCTGACAGTACCCGGTATGGGCCCCTGTCCAGGGTTACGGATAACAGAGTGGAGCCCCGCAGGCGGTCTGGTGTTCGATACGACACTTTTCCGGCAGCTCCTGCAGCCAAACTGATGCCAAACGTATCGCTATGCTTTCCTTTGGACTACGTTAGTAAGGCCGAGAGGGAGATTCTGACGAATGGGCTACCCAGTATCTCCATACCTCTAGCCCAGGCTTGCGCCAAAAAACTGGAGAGGCTACTTCAGTGCCACCGTCAAAAGTAGCAGAAACAACACGGGAGATAGCAGTTACGAGTTATAAGCCGTTTTCGATTAGCGTAGGATATCGGCGCTACGGGTTATCTCCGTCGGTGGGAGGGACCATCGCGTCCTACTGGTCAGTTACCGCCCACCTTAAGCTGGGCAGCCCCTGGTTAATAAGGTACTGACCCGCCACAGGCCGCCTGCTTCATCGGGTGCTTGGAGCTTAAAGGACTGACTTGACAAGCGGACTGTAAATACTGCACCAGGCAAACAACAAAAACAGAAAAAACTGCCTGTCTTGCGTTTAGCAAGCTGGAACGTCAGGACCATGAGTCCTGGCTTCTCGGAAGATCTATCCACGGTTGACGACAATCGGAAGACGGCCATCATCAACCGCGAGCTCAAGAGGCTCAACATCGATATTGCTGCCCTGCAGGAGACGAGACTCCCCTCAGACGGCTATATCAGAGAAGAAGACTACACCATATTTTGGCAGGGAAGAGAGCCACAGGAACAACGTCTGCATGGTTTCGGACTTGCAGTGAGGAACTCCTTACTCTCCTCAACTGAACCACCAAATGGAGGCACAGAACGCATACTTTCTCTTCGCCTGTCAAGTGCTTCAGGTCCAGTAAACATCCTGAGCATTTATGCTCCTACTCTTTGCAGCTCTGCAGAGGCAAAGGATCAGTTCTACAATCATCTAGACTCTATCATCACTGACATTCCTGCCACTGAGCACCTGTTCTTACTAGGAGACTTCAATGCTCGAGTGGGATCAGACCATGACTCCTGGCCCAAATGCATTGGACACTTTGGCATAGGAAAACTAAACGAGAATGGACAGAGACTACTAGAACTTTGTTCTTACCACCACCTTTGTATTACCAACACATTCTTCTCAACAAAGCCACATCACAGGGTTTCCTGGAGGCATCCCAGATCAAAAAGTTGGCATCAACTAGATCTAATCGATGCAAGATGGCGCCAGTATGTGCTTTGGCCTGCCGTCTCTCGCTGTCAGCTCTGTTCGTTTTTGTGTTTTTTGCGTCTATTTTCGTCTCTGTCAGCTCACTGCTTGTGTATGACCGCCAAACACTGTTGGATCTTTGCCCCTCTCCCACTGATATGATCAACTTCGACGTTGGTTTTCGACGTCCCAGTCAGCTTTTTCACCTGGCCGGATTCCTGCCTTCCTTTCCCGCCCCCTGGCTCCTCTCCCCCGGCGGAAGCGTCTCCGGCGCCGCGGTAAACGTGGCGGCCAGCTGGTGAAAGTTAGGGCACTCCTGGCCCGGCTTCCCGTGGCTCCCCGAAGGAGGAATGGTGCGGTATCCGGTCTCCTACTGCACCCACGCTTGCTCGATCCCATCGGCTCCTGGCTGGTTCCTATCGTTGGTTTGGAGGAAGAAGCTTGCCGTCGTCGCTCCTGCTGTCCCCGCCCCCGGAGGCGCGGGGTGGATCACCGCCACCTGCGGGCTGTGTGTCGGGCCCCACCCGGATTAATTGCGGCCTTGGACGTGCTGGCCCCCGCCAGGTTCGGTCTTGTGAACGCAAGATCTTTGACAAACAAAACTTTTATCCTGAAGGATTTCTTCACTTCCCGCGGACTGGACTTCCTCTGTGTGACGGAGACATGGCTGAGAGCCGGTGAGTCCGCCCCTCTTAATGAACTTCTGCCTCCGGAGTGTTCCTACTTTAATTCCCCACGGCCGTCCGGTCGAAAAGGAGGAGGATTAGCAGTCGTTTTTAAAAATGACTTTAAATGCCGTCAGATCCGCCTACAATCCTCCTTTTCAAGCTTCGAACTGTGCATGTTTGAACTGGGTCTTTCTGATGTCGTCCTGTGTGCCGTCAAGTATCGACCACCCAAGTACCACAAAGACTTTATAACTGACTTTTCTGAATTTCTGGCTGAAATCCTGCCCAAATATGATCGTGTCCTTATTGTGGGTGATTTTAATATTCACACCTGCTGTCCAGACGAGCCGCTTTCCAGGAGCTTCCTGAATATAATCGACTCATTTAACTTTGTACAGTCTGTGTGTGGTTCTACACATGAACGCGGGCATACACTCGATTTAGTGCTCTCGTATGGTTTGTGTGTTTTTAATTTGGACATTTGCGACGCTGTGTTCTCTGATCACATGCCGATCCTGTTTGATATTGCCACGCAGTGTCCAGTTAAATTGTGCGCACCGCCCCAACGCTCTCGCATGTTTAATTCTTCGTCTCCTGCTCGGTTCTCCTCTATTTTTTCGACTCTTTGTGATGATAATTCTGCAGCATCTGTATGTCTGAATACTGAAGAGTTGGTTTCTGGGTTCAACTCTATTTGTTTACAAACACTGGACACGATCGCGCCTTTCAAATGCCGCCGCTCTAAAGCCACGCCTCAGCCCTGGTTGAATGACGTCACTCGGGCTGCCAGGCGCGTATGTACAGGTAAAAGCCAGTAAATTAGAATATTTTGAAAAACTTGATTTATTTCAGTAATTGCATTCAAAAGGTGTAACTTGTACATTATATGTATTCATTGCACACAGACTGATGCATTCAAATGTTTATTTCATTTAATTTTGATGATTTGAAGTGGCAACAAATGAAAATCCAAAATTCCGTGTGTCACAAAATTAGAATATTACTTAAGGCTAATACAAAAAAGGGATTTTTAGAAATGTTGGCCAACTGAAAAGTATGAAAATGAAAAATATGAGCATGTACAATACTCAATACTTGGTTGGAGCTCCTTTTGCCTCAATTACTGCGTTAATGCGGCGTGGCATGGAGTCGATGAGTTTCTGGCACTGCTCAGGTGTTATGAGAGCCCAGGTTGCTCTGATAGTGGCCTTCAACTCTTCTGCGTTTTTGGGTCTGGCATTCTGCATCTTCCTTTTCACAATACCCCACAGATTTTCTATGGGGCTAAGGTCAGGGGAGTTGGCGGGCCAATTTAGAACAGAAATACCATGGTCCGTAAACCAGGCACGGGTAGATTTTGCGCTGTGTGCAGGCGCCAAGTCCTGTTGGAACTTGAAATCTCCATCTCCATAGAGCAGGTCAGCAGCAGGAAGCATGAAGTGCTCTAAAACTTGCTGGTAGACGGCTGCGTTGACCCTGGATCTCAGGAAACAGAGTGGACCGACACCAGCAGATGACATGGCACCCCAAACCCTCACTAATGGTGGAAACTTTACACTAGACTTCAGGCAACGTGGATCCTGTGCCTCTCCTGTCTTCCTCCAGACTCTGGGACCTCGATTTCCAAAGGAAATGCAAAATTTGCATGGTTGGGTGATGGTTTGGGATGCTGTTCACAGCACAGCCATGGCCATCTATGGTAAGAGAGAAAAGAAGAACCCAGACTGGTTTGTCGCTGGGCTTGCAGAGATGGAGCCCATCATCGAAGCCAAGAGAACAGCCCAAATGAGTTAAAAGAACGATCCATCTGCAAAGACACTTGAGGCTCTCAGGAAGACAAGAAATAACGCCAAACGCATTGCAAGGCAATGTGCTAACAGCTACTGGCTCGACCTCTGCGAGAGTATCCAACTGGCTGCAGATAACGGTAATTCTCGTGGCATGTATACAGGTATGAAGAAAGCTTTCGGACCAACTACCAAGAAGGTAGTCCCACTGAAATCCTCCACTGGAGAAGTCATCACAGACCGTGGGCTCCAGATGGAAAGATGGGTCGAGCACTACCAGGAACTCTACTCCCGGGATATTGCAGTCAATGACACTACAATTGAGAACATCGAGAACCTACCTGTCATGGATGATCTCGACAAGCTCCCAACCTTAGCGGAGCTCAAGAAGGCAGTCAACTCCCTTACCTGTGGCAAAGCTCCAGGCAACGATGGCATTCCCACTGAGATCATCAAGAACAGTAAGGACACTGTTCTTCTAGACCATCTTCATGAGCTTCTATGTCAATGCTGGGATGAAGGAACAATTCCTCAGGATATGCGTGACTCAAACATCATCACACTGTACAAAAATAAAGGTGATCGCAGCGACTGCAACAATTACTGTGGAATATACCTCCTAAGCACTGTCGGGAAGACCTTCGCTAGAGTGTTACTCAACAGACTGCAATTGCTTGCTGCCCGTGTATATCCAGAATCACAATGTGGATTCAGGTCGGGGAGATCGACCATTGACATGATATTTTCTATCAGACAATTACAAGAGAAATGCCGTGAGTAGAGACAACCATTGTATATCGCCTTCATCGACCTTACAAAGGCCTTCGATTTAGTTAGCAGGAAGGCTCTCTTCAAGCTTTTGCACAAGATAGGCTGCCCACCAAAGCTGCTGAAGCTGATAACATCATTCCATGAAGATATGCAAGGAACTATCCAGTGTGACGGCTCCGCATCTGCCCCATTCCCAATTGAGAATGGAGTGAAGCAAGGATGCGTGCTTGCTCCTACGCTCTTCGGAATCTTCTTCTCGTTGCTATTGTCAGAAGCATTCAAATCATCTGACGATGGTGTTTACCTGCACACAAGGAGCGACGGGAAACTGTTCAACCTCGCACGTCTCCGGGCAAAGACCAGAGTGCGTAAAGTCCTCATCAGAGAGCTGCTCTTTGCAGATGATGCTGCTCTGGCCGCACCATCAGAGGAAGCACTACAGAGGCTGATCAACAGCTTTTCTGATGCATGCAAAGACTTTGGCTTAACTATAAGCCTCAAGAAGACCAACATTATGGGACAAGATATGCGCAACATTCCAAGGATCTCCATTGGAAACCACACCCTGCAAGTTGTTGAGAACTTCACCTATCTTGGCTCAACCATATCCAGCAATCTCTCTCTCGATGCCGAGCTCAACATCCGCATCGGCAAAGCATCTACAACGATGGCTAGACTCTCCAAGCGTGCTTGGGAGAACACACTGCTAACCATCAACACGAAAATGAAGATCTATCAAGCCTGTGTTCTCAGCACTCTACTTTATGGCAGCGAGTCATGGACCTCGTATGCACGCCAAGAGCGCCGTTTGAACTCCTTCCATCTTCGGTGCCTAAGGCGGATTCTGGGAATCAAATGGCAGGATCGCATCCCGAATAAGGATGTCCTCGAGAAAACAGGAATGAAGACAATCTTCGCTCTCCTTATACAACGACGTCTGAGATGGCTTGGCCATGTAAGTCGAATGGATGACACTCGCATTCCAAAAGACATCCTGTACGGAGAACTGGCCTCTGGAACAAGGGCTGTGGGAAGACCTGTCCTTCGTTTTAAAGATGTGTGTAAGCGTGATATGAAGGCCAGTGACATCAACCCATTAAACTGGGAAGCTTCTTCAGCTGAACGTGGGAAATGGAGGAAGTTAGTGAAGGAGGGCGTACATCAGAGTGACTTAAGAAGAGTAAGACAGTGGGAGGAGAAGCATGAACGTAGAAAGCGAACAGTCACACCCCCACTGAATCAACCAACAATACAATATGTATGCAGGAACTGCAGCAAAGCATGCCTGTCAAGAATTGGCTTATATAGTCACAACAGGCGTTGCACATGACATGAATTGACAATTGTGCGCAAAACTCTATTGTCTCTCAAGACAAACAGATGCCAGAGATAGAACATGCTATACGTTTACCAAACAATCTGTCACTCCTAATCGCTAAATCCCATGAAATCTTATACGTCTAGTCTCTTACGTGAATGAGCTAAATAAAATTATTTGATATTTTACGGTAATGTGTTAATAATTTCACACATAAGTCGCTTCTGAGTATAAGTCGCACCCCCGGCCAAACTATGAAAAAAACTGCGACTTATAGTCCGTAAAATACGGTATATACTAAATATTTAGGGCTGTCAAATTTAACATGGTAAGACACGTGATTAATCAACATTTTTTATTTTATTTATCATGTATAAACGCAGATAAGTCAAGCAATTTAATTTAATTTTGACCGCAAATACTACTTTCTCTTGATTGCGGACGGCTATCCAAAAGGCGTTGGATCGTTATACAGTCTGTGATCAGGTCGGTGCAAACGACAGGGAAAAATGTCGCCACCTGTGGCCAAGTGTTAGGTTTTGGAGTGTGTTTCCACGCGGTTGGCAGAGTGGCCGTGCCGCCAACCTGAGGGTTCCTGGTTCAATCCCCACCTTCTACCAACCTCGTCACGTCCGTTGTGTCCTTGAGCAAGACACTTCACCCTTGCTCCTGATGGGTCGTGGTTAGTGTTAGAATAATTGTTTCTAAATTCTCACAAAAACTTTGTGTTACATTGAGGGTCTGGTGAGAAGACAAAAGCTGTCTTTGAAACCTACCAAGAGTAAGGCTCGTAAAACTCCACTGTGTAGGGAGGAGAAAGCAAGATGAAGGTGTTCCTGTGTTCTTTCATGTATGGTAATCAACAGAAAGATATTGTTCTAACCCAAGGACTTCAAAGCGGAGAGAAGACAGGATCTGCCCAATTTCCAGACGACCTCTTTTTGAACCTCCTTTTTGAACTGTTATACGAACGTCTTTTTGAACTGACCTTTTCTGTGAACTTTTTGCGACCTTTGTCCTTTGGAAACAGCGGTGGCCATGTGGTCGGGGAGGGTCCACCCTCCCTACCGCTGTTTCCAAAGGACAAAGGTCGCAAAAAGTTCACAGAAAAGGTCAGTTCAAAAAGAGGTTCGTATACCAGTTCAAAAAGGAGGTTCAAAAAGAGGTCGTCTGGAAATTGGGCAGATCCTGTCTTATCTCCGCTTTGAAGTCCTTGGGTTAGAACAATATCTTTCTGTTGATTACCATACATGAAAGAACACAGGAACACCTTCATCTTGCTTTCCCCTCCCTACACAGTGGAGTTTTACGAGCCTTACTCTTGGTAGGTTTCAAAGACACACTTCACCCTTGCTCCTGATGGGTCGTGGTTAGTGTTAGAATAATTGTTTCTAAATACTCACAAAAACTTTGTGTTACATTGAGGGTCTGGTGAGAAGACAAAAGCTTCTTACCTGCACTTCCGCTCGAGTATTCACAATGCCGAGACGTAACAGAATGATCTAGCTCCCACTAAGGAGTGAGGCTGGCTTATAAAGCGCTCTGATTAGTGATCAGCAATAGGTGAGTCTTCTGATCAATCATCAGAGGGAAACGGTGCAGGAAGGCACACACAGGAAGTGGAAACCAAAATAGGAGAGCTAAACGGGAAATAAAGCCAGAAAACAGGAAATACACCCAAAAACGTAGACTAGACATGACCTGAGCCACTAGTCGTGACAGAAAATAAACTTTAGATAAAACCAAGGTAATTTGCATCTACTGCAGCTAATAATACCCTCATCAAAGCACAAGATTAAAATACCATCTACAAACCCCGTTTCCATATGAGTTGGGAAATTGTGTTAGATGTAAATATAAACGGAATACAATGATTTGCAAATCCTTTTCAACCCATATTCAATTGAATGCACTACAAAGACAACATATTTGATGTTCAAACTCATAAACTTTTTTTGCAAATAATAATTAACTTAGAATTTCATGGCTGCAACACGTGCCAAAGTAGTTGGGAAAGGGCATGTTCACCACTGTGTTACATCACCTTTTCTTTTAACAACACTCAATAAACGATCGGGAACTGAGGAAACTAATTGTTGAAGCTTTGAAAGTGGAATTCTTTCCCATTCTTGTTTTATGTAGAGCTTCAGTCGTTCAACAGTCCGGGGTCTCCGCTGTCGTATTTTACGCTTCATAATGCGCCACACATTTTCGATGGGGGACAGGTCTGGACTGCAGGCGGGCCAGGAAAGTGCCCGCACTCTTTTTTTACGAAGTCAGGCTGTTGTAACACGTGCTGAATGTGGCTTGGCATTGTCTTGCTGAAATAAGCAGGGGCGTCCATGAAAAAGACCGCGCTTAGATGGCAGCATATGTTGTTCCAAAACCTGTATGTACCTTTCAGCATTAATGGTGCTTTCAGAGATGTGTAAGTTACCCATGCCTTGGGCACTAATGCACCCCCATACCATCACAGATGCTGGCTTTTGAACTTTGCGTCGATAACAGTCTGGATGGTTCGCTTCCCCTTTGGTCCGGATGCCACGATGTCGAATATTTCCAAAAACAATTTGAAATGTGGACTCGTCAAACCACAGAACACTTTTCCACTTTGCATGAGTCCATCTTAGATGATCTCGGGCCCAGAGAAGCCGGCCACGTTTCTGGATGTTGTTAATAAATGGCTTTCGCTTTGCATAGTAGAGCTTTAACTTGCACTTACAGATGTAACGACGAACTGTATTTAGTGACAGTGGTTTTCTGAAGTGTTCCTGAGCCCATGTGGTGATATCCTTTAGAGATTGATGTCGGTTTTTGATACAGTGCCGTCTGAGGGATCGAAGGTCACGGTCATTCAATGTTGGTTTCCGGCAATGCCGCTTACGTGGAGTGATTTCTCCAGATTCTCTGAACTTTTGATGATATTATGGACCGTAGATGTTGAAATCCCTAAATTTCTTGCAATTGCACTTTGAGAAATGTTATTCTTAAACTGTTTGACTATTTGCTCACGCAGTTGTGGACAAAGGGGTGTGCCTCGCCCCATCCTTTCTTGTTAAAGACTGAGCATTTTCTGGGAAGCTGTTTTTATACCCAATCATGGCACCCACCTGTTCCCAATTAGCCTGCACACCTGTGGGATGTTCCAAATAAGTGTTTGATGAGCATTCCTCAACTTTATCAGTATTTATTGCCACCTTTCCCAACTTCTTTGTCACGTGTTGCTGGCATCAAATTCTAAAGTTAATGATTATTTGCAAAAAAAAAAAATGTTTATCAGTTTGAACATCAAATATGTTGTCTTTGTAGCATATTCAACTGAATATGGGTTGAAAATTATTTGCAAATCATTGTATTCAGTTTACATTTACATCTAACACAATTTCCCAACTCATATGGAAACGGGGTTTGTAAAAGCAGAACATGTGTTTGAGGCAGCCGCTTGCAAGAACGTCACTAGCAAACTCAGAAGTGTGATTAATCTGACTGAAAAGGATCGATTTAAATCGAGAATAGTCTTGAATCGAGACTAATTGAATCGTGAGTTGTTGTAATATCCACAGCCCTAATGTGTTCTATGACGAAAATAACACTTGCGGCAATACAAACAAAACAGAGTTTGTGTTTGTGTGACAATTAGGGAAATCAGGGATTCTCAGGAGTTCCAGGACCACCTGGTGAGAGAGGCGCGGGAGTGCAAGGACCAAAAGTAAGTGTGGTAACTTTGTACCACAAACTCACACAACAATGACATCCCAAAGGGTAACTTTTAGACAAAACCTTTGATACAACATTATGATGCTCCTAGGGGGATGTGGGAGTCCAGGGTCCACCCGGCATCCCTGGTCAGCCAGGAGAGGATGGGGTCGCAGGGCAAAAGGTATCAAAGTTCACTGTATACAGTATTAAAGGTATTTAACGGATATTTTGAAGTTACTTTGGTTCCCTCCTTTTTTCAATGTCAGGGTGACATCGGGTTCCCGGGGTCCAGGGGACCAGACGGTAGTCCCGGTACAGGCGCCCCTGGAGGAAAGGTGAAGATTTTCACACAGTTTTTTTAATCATCATTATGATTGTAATAGCATGAGCAAACTTAGCATGATGTTTTGTCAGGGGGACAGAGGGGACAGAGGGACCAGGGGTCAGCCAGGTGCTGTTGGTCCTGCGGGACCAGTGGGACCAAAGGTAAGGGTTTTCGAGGCCATCATTGTTGTGCAACTTGATGAAGTTGCGGTACATCGATCTGCTTTGACGTTGTGAATAGAAACTTTGACTTCCTACTTTTCTGGAATGCAGCCCAATTAGTGTTTTGTGTTTAGGGGGATCCTGGATTTATCGGGCCACCCGGTGCACCAGGACAACTAGGGAGGGGTATTCCTGGTGCCAAGGTAAGAACATGCGGTGCAACCCCGTTTGTTTCCTCGCATCATCCATTCTTGCTGTCCCTCTAGGGAGATCCCGGTCAGCAAGGTTCCGCTGGAGCTGTGGGTGAGCCAGGCCGGAGTATAACTGGACCCAAGGTGCGTTCAAGTTCTTATTACTTTCAATAATCTATGATGACAAAGTTCTGACAGTGTGGTTTGTTTTTAAAGGGTGACAGAGGGTTTCCAGGACCTGCAGGGTTGTCTGGAGGTAAAGGAGAAGGCAGTCCAGGCCTTCCAGTGAGTACCAATGTACTTTATCAGTGTCCAGCCTTTGCTGGTCCTTGTTATCATCCTTTTGCCTTAGGGTCTTCCAGGACCTCCTGGCTTGACGGGCGAGCCTGGACCAGATGGAGTAGGCCTACCAGGACCAAAGGTAAGGAAGAGGTAGCAAAGAATGATGAGTGGTTGATAACTATCTTCATTTCATCCAGGGAGACAGAGGCCTACCTGGAACTCCTGGACCTGGAGGGCCACCAGGAATTGGACATCTTGGGCCAAAGGTAGTCTTTTAAATTGTGATTATCATGCATTGAAGCCTTAAAGATTCAGATTTCTCTTGAGAGACAGGCTTTTGACTTTTTCGTGCAGGGTTCCATTGGCGCAATAGGCCCTCCTGGTCCACAGGGCCCCCCAGGTGAGGGTATCCAAGGACAAAAGGTAAAGCTGCCACGTGAAAACTGCAGGATCCACTTTGCAAGAGTGCAGACTCCAGAATGTTTTGACTTTCTTTCCAGGGAGAGCCTGGATTTCAGGGGATTCCTGGCCCGAGAGGTCCTTCTGGACTAGGACTGCAGGGGGACAAGGTACCACGATCTTGCTGATAATCCCTTAACCAAAGTCCTTGAGAATTACTTAAAAATACCCATGCCAGCTTGACTCTGTGGTTTAAGCCTGATTAGATGGATGCTACTCCGCTCTTGCAGGGGGACCGAGGCTTCAGTGGTGAGAGAGGAAAAAAGGGAGACAGTGGGTCAGCTGGAGAACCTGGAGCCACCGGACTTTTGGTACTGGATTTTGTTTTAAAACAAGTTATGAATGGAGGAATAGATGGAGATGGGAATGGACAGGTTTGACTCTTCAAACCTAGGATGTACTGTGCAAATGATGGTTGAGGACTCAACCTGAATGCATCATCTCATGGTCTATCTGTTTTGAATCACAGGGACGAGTGGGACAAAAAGGTGACCCTGGAATTACGGTAAGTCAAATAATGTCAAAGTTAAAGTTCAACGTGATTTTTTTTTCAGTCCTGAGAACCTTTCTTTGCTACTTTCACAGAGGGAAGAAATCATCAAAATCGTGAGATCAATATGCAGTAAGTCGGTAACACTGAGACGTAGTTTCTACTTTTGTTCCATGATTAAAGTCCAGGTGACTATTTCATGTCCCAGATTGCGGGGTGACGTGCCGCCAAAGCCCGTTGGAGCTGGTCTTTGTGATTGACAGCTCCGAGAGCGTGGGCCCGGACAACTTCAATGTCATCAAAGACTTTGTGAGTGCCGTCGTAGACCGGGCTTCCGTGGGCAGAGGCACCACACGGGTAGGCGTGGTGCTCTACAGCCACATCAACACGGTGGTGGTCAGCCTCAACCAGGAGGCCTCCCTGGACGAGGTCAAGTCGGCGGTGCGCTCTATGACCTATTTGGGCGAGGGCACTTTTACGGGCAGCGCCATCCAGCGGGCCAACCATCTTTTCAGAGCGGCTAGGGTCGGCGTGAGGAAGGTGGCCATCGTCATCACAGACGGCCAGGCCGACAAGAGGGACTCGGTCAGTCTGGAGAGCGCAGTGAGGGAAGCCCGGGCAAGTAACATCGAGATGTTTGTGATCGGTGTGGTCAACACCAGCGACCCGCTGTTTGTGGAGTTCAAGAAGGAACTGGACCTCATGGCTTCGGAACCAGACGGAGACCACGTGTATCTCATCAACGACTTCAAAACACTGCCAGGTGACAATGGCCAGATCTTGTAACGCAAAAAAACACAGACTAGAATAGCAAGTACAAACCCCGTTTCCATATGAGTTGGGAAATTGTGTTAGATGTAAATATAAACGGAATACAATGATTTGCAAATCATTTTCAACCCATATTCAGTTGAATATGCTACAAAGACAACATATTTGATGTTCAAACTGATAAACTTTTTTTTGTTGTTGCAAATAATCATTAACTTTAGAATTTGATGCCAGCAACACGTGACAAAGAAGTTGGGAAAGGTGGCAATAAATACTGATAAAGTTGAGGAATGCTCATCAAACACTTATTTGGAACATCCCACAGGTGAACAGGCAAATTGGGAACAGGGGGTGCCATGATTGGGTATAAAAGTAGATTCCATGAAATGCTCAGTCATTCACAAACAAGGATGGGGCGAGGATCACCACTTTGTCAACAAATGCGTGAGCAAATTGTTGAACAGTTTAAGAAAAACCTTTCTCAACCAGCTATTGCAAGGAATTTAGGGATGTCACCATCTACGGTCCGTAATATCATCAAAGGGTTCAGAGAATCTGGAGAAATCACTGCACGTAAGCAGCTAAGCCCGTGACCTTTGATCCCTCAGGCTGTACTGCATCAACAAGCGACATCAGTGTGTAAAGGATATCACCACATGGGCTCAGGAACACTTCAAAAACCCACTGTCAGTAACTATAGTTGGTCGCTACATCTGTAAGTGCAAGTTAAAACTCTCCTATGCAAGGCGAAAACCATTTATCAACAACACCCAAAAAACGCCGTCGGCTTCGCTGGGCCTGAACTCATCTAAGATGGACTGATACAAAGTGGAAAAGTGTTCTGTGGTCTGACGAGTCCACATTTCAAATTGTTTTTGGAAACTGTGGACGTCGTGTCGAGGAAAAGAACCATCCGGATTGTTATAGGTGCAATGTTGAAAAGGCAGCATCTGTGATGGTATGGGGGTGTATTAGTGCCCAAGACATGGGTAACTTACACATCTGTGAAGGCGCCATTAATGCTGAAAGGTACATACAGGTTTTGGAGCAACATATGTTGCCATCCAAGCAACGTTACCATGGACGCCCCTGCTTATTTCAGCAAGACAATGCAAAGCAACATGTTACATCAACGTGGCTTCGTAGTAAAAGAGTGCGGGTACTAGACTGGCCTGCCTGTAGTCCAGACCTGTCTCCCATTGAAAATGTGTGGCGCATTATGAAGCCTAAAATACCACAAGGGAGACCCCCGGACTGTTGAACAACTTAAGCTGTACATCAAGCATGAATGGGAAAAATTCCACCTGAGAAGCTTAAAAAATGTGTCTCCTCAGTTCCCAAACGTTTACTGAGTGTTGTTAAAAGGAAAGGCCATGTAACACAGTGGTGAACATGCCCTTTCCCAACTACTTTGGCACGTGTTGCAGCCATGAAATTCTAAGTTAATTATTATTTGCAAAAAAAAAATAAAGTTTTTGAGTTTGAACATCAAATATGTTGTCTTTGTAGTGCATTCACTTGAATATGGGTTGAAACGGATTTGCAAATCATTGTATTCCGTTTATATTTACATGTAACACAATTTCCCAACTCATATGGAAACGGGGTTTGTAGATAAAAAATAGCTCTAGAGATCCTAAAAATCGCAGAAACAACCATTATCTGCTAAAACGCATAATCCCAACTTTAGTTAGCGGTCACTAGCTTACAGTGAGCTAAAGTGCTATCTTACCTTATCCGCTATATGTTGGAATTATCTTACATGTGATAATGTTGACAACTTAATTTTTTCATGGGGTTAATCTTTATCCAGATTGGATAAACAACTGAATGCTTCTTTGAATGTTTAGTTCAATTGTAGGTTATCAACTAGCAGCAGTTGGATGTTAGCTCTTTTGAAGTATAGCCAAGTTAGCATCATTAGTGACGCTGATTTATTGTTCCAGCCCTCGAGAAGAATCTGTTGAGCCGCATCTGTGAGGACGGTCAAGGAGTCTCCCTTCAGCCGGTTCCATCTCATCCCGAAAGAGAACCCACTGCGCCGCAGAGACCAAAAACAGACGATAGAACCTCGTTGGAACCCCAAAGACTGCCGTTCTTTGACAGGGAACCTTTTAGAACAGGAACCAACGTTGAGCCGAAGCACCCCGTCACGGCTGGAGTCAACGGGCCGATGGCACCCACCATGAAGACCCCACGGGGGTCCCGTCCACCCATGACTTCTGCATCCCCACGTGAGTTTGTCCAAAAAGAAGCTCGATGATGACATGTTGAAATGTTTTAAAAGAGTACAAAAAAACAAAACAACATCTTACCTCCATGGCAGAGCGCTGCAGTCATCCTCTGGACCCGGGGCCGTGCCGGGACTACGTGGTGAGGTGGTACTATGACGCCACGGCCAACTCCTGCGCTCAGTTCTGGTTTGGAGGCTGTGAAGGTAACACCAACCAATTTGACAGCAAAAAGAGCTGTAAGGAAGCCTGCGTGCACGTCTAACAGGAACTATCATGGTACTGTCCTTTAACACCCAGTTTTACCAAGTCTGACTTTAATGTGAACACAATGTTTAACAATTTATTCAAACGTTAAAAACTTATTTGTCATCTACTCACGTACCCCATCATTTAATTGATAACCACTGACTGTTCAGTAAAGCCGATCATGTTGTACTATTGTTTTCTTACTTTATATTTTTTTAAATCCTAATTTCAATAATGTGTAATGTCATTGAAGAATAAAGCTATTTTTGAACTATTGCTGTTGCATTGACCCATACTTGCCAACCCTCCCGGATTTTCCGGGAGACTCCCGAAATTCAGCGCCTCTCCCGAAAACCTCCCGGGACAAATTTTCTCCCGAAAATCTCCCGAAGCTGGAGGCCACACCCCCTCCAGCTCCATGCGGACCTGAGTGAGGACAGCCTGTTTTCACGTCCGCTTTCCCACAATATAAACAGCGTGCCTGCCCAATCACGTTATAACTGTAGAATGATGGAGGGCGAGTTTTTGGTTTCGTATGTGGGTTTATTGTTAGGCAGTTTCATTAACGTCCTCCCAGGTAACAACACACAACAACAGCAGTCACGTTTTCGTCTACCGTAAAGCAGTTTATCTGCCGTAAACAGCAATGTTGTGACACTCTTAAACAGGACAATACTGCCATCTACTGTACATGCATATGTGACAATAACATCTACGGCTTTTAGAGAGTGCAGTGCACAACTGCGCACACAAAAGGAGACGAAGCAGAAGAACGAGAAAGATACAGACGTGGCGACGGCGACGACGAGTAAGATGAAGAAATACGCTTGTAAGTTCCAAGCCGCAGCTGCGATTGGACCTGGATAGCCTCCGGGAAGAAGTAGTGGACTACCAAGTGCTTGGCAGTGAAGATCTTCCTCAGTAAGCAAAGATTGACCGGTTTTGGGCCATGATAGGGAGAGATGGAAGATTCCAGACTCTAGTGCATTTGATGAAAGCACTTTTGTGCGTGCCACACAGCAATGCATCATCAGAGAGGGTGTTCAGCATGGTTAGAAAAATAGTGACAGAGATCAGAGAATAGAACAAGGATGGACAATTCAACCCTTAACTCAACAATGAGTAGATGAGTGTTATGTGTGTGTATATGTGTAAATAAATGAACACTGAAATTCAAGTATTTCTTTTTTATATATATATATATGTATATATATATATAGCTAGAATTCACTGAAAGTCAAGTATTTCTTATATATATATATATATATATATATATATATATATATATATGAAATACTTGACTTGGTGAATTCTAGCTGTAAATATACTCCTCCCCTCTTAACCACGCCCCCGCCCCAACCACGCCCCCCACCCCCCAAAATCAGAGGTCTCAAGGTTGGCAAGTATTCATTGAACTCACTTATTTAAAATATATATTTTTTAAAAAGAGTATTTATACGAAAATAACTTATTTTTGGCTGCATATCAATTACTTACTCCTTGTTATTATCAATGTCACAGATGTCAAACTCAAGTACATTATCATTTCTTACCAAATATATTAGTTTTTTCCATATTGACAGAAAACAAACTTGTATGCTGCATGCAATTGCATGTTTTCAAACTTTAATATTATTCATTAATGCTACGAAAATGTACAAACATTTGTTAAAGGAGTCATATTATATATAGTTTGTTCTACATTTAAAACTCTTCCTTGTGGTCTACATAGCATGTAATGATGGTTCTTCTTTTTATAAGTTAGAACTATACTCTACTATAAGCTACAGCAGGGGTGCCCACACTTTTTCAGCAGGTGAGTTATTTATCAAATTAACATGACAAGGTGATATATATATATATATATATATATATATATATATATATATATATATATATATATATATATATATATATATATATATATATATATATTGTGTAATTAATAATTAAAAAGAGAATACAATGATTTGCGAATTCTTTTCAACTTATTTTCAATTGAATAGACTGCAAAGACAAGATATTTAATGTTCGAACTGAGAAACTTAATTTTTGTTGTTGTTGCAAATAATTATTAACTTAGAATTTAATGGCAACAACACATTGCAAAAAAGTTGGCACAGGGGCATTTTTACCACTGTGTGACATTGTTTAAGAACAACATTTCTCAACCAGCTATTGCAAAGAATTTAGGGATTTTACCATCTATGGTCCATAATATCATCAAAAGGTTCAGAGAGTCTGGAGAAATCACTGCACGTAAGCGGCAAGGCCGAAAACCAACTTTAAATGCCCGTGACCTTCGATCCCTCAGGCAGTGCTGCATCAAAAACCAACATCAGTGTGTCAAGGATATCACCACATGGGCTCAGGAACACTTCGGAAAACCACTGTCAGTAACTACAGTTGGTCGCTACATCTGTAAGTGCAAGTTAAAACTCTACTATGCAAAGCGAAAACCATTTATCAACAACACCCAGACACGCCGCCGGCTTCGCCGGGCCTGAGCTCATCTAAGATGGACTGAAAAAAAAAATAAAAAAATAAGATGGACTGATGCAAAGTGTAAAAGTGTTCTGTGGTCTGACGAGTCCACATTTCAAATTGTTTTTGGAAACTGTGGACTTTGTGTCCTCTGGAATAAAGAGGAAAAGAACCATCCAGATTGTTATAGGCGCAAAGTTGAAAAGCCAGCATCTGTGATGGTATGGGGGTGTATTAGTGCCCAAGACATGGGTAACTTACACATCTGTGAAGGCACCATTAATGCTGAAAGGTACATACAGGTTTTGGAGTAACATATGTTGCCATCCAAGCAACGTTATCATGGACGCCCCTGCTTATTTCAGCAAGACAATGCCAAGCCACGTGTTACAACAGTGTGGCTTCATAGTAAAAGAGTGCGGGTACTAGACTGGCCTGCCTGTAGTCCAGACCTGTCTCCCATTGAAAATGTGTGGCGCAATATGAAGCCTAAATTACCACAACGGAGACCCCGGACTGTTAAGCTGTACATCAAGCGAGACTGGGAAAGAATTCCACCTGAAAAGCTTCAAAAATTGGTCTCCTCAGTTCCCAAACGTTTACTGAGTGTTGTTAAAAGGAAAGGCCATGTAACACAGTGCTAAAAATGCCCCTGTGCCAACTTTTTTGCAATGTGTTGCTGCCATTAAATTCTAAGTTAATGATTATTTGCAAAAAAAAAATAAGTTTCTCAGTTCCAACATTAAATATCTTGTCTTTGCAGTCTATTCAATTGAATATAAGTTGAAAAGGATTTGCAAATCATTGTATTCTGTTTTTATTTACCATTTACACAACGTGCCAACTTCACTGGTTTTGGGTTTTGTATGGAAATGTATATATACACATATAAATACACATAAATATATGTATATACAGTACGTGTATATCAATGTATACACATTTGTATGCTCGCTTCTTTCGAGATATCTGCTCTCCATAAAAAGCCTGCAAAAGAGGCTCTTTGAATCAAAGATGGTCTTCACAATCTTTGGAGAAAGTGATGAGTGCAAGCTGTGTGAAAAATGCACCTTTAATCAAGTATCATTTGTAAAAGACTAGAAAAGAGGACATGATGAAGTAACCCGGCTGCTGAGACGGGTCTGGATCCTTCCCGCCAAACAAGCCAAAGTAGACCACCGTGTTGGATTCAAAGCCACTCAGCTCCAACTGAAAAATCCAACAAACAAAAAGTTTTTGTTGCCAAACACTCCTGGAGCTGTTTTAACTGGACACTGTCATTTTGTGTAAGAGATCATGCTATTGACACACTGCAGCCTTCACTCGTTAGTCATATGGATTATCATTAAAGTATTACCTACAGTATGTATGTACACCTTGCTTTATGGATAAAAAACATCTTACTTTTTAGAATAATAAATATTGCTTTCTGTAAACAAATATTGCTTTGTGGAATAATAAATGTTGCATTCTGGAATTAAAACATTTTTTGAATAACTTTCTGGATTAAAAAAAAAAATCCTTTCCAGAATAATAAATTGTGCTTTCTGAAAACAATAAATCCATCCATCCATTTCCTACCGCTTGTCCCTCTCTGTCTTGCAGGGGTGCTGGAGCCTATCCCAGCTGCATGAAAACAAATCTTGCTTTGTGAAATAATAAATCTTGCTTTCTAGAATTAAAAAAAAACATTTCTAAATGAATTTCTGGATTAAAAAAAAAAAAAAAATCTATTTTAGAATAATAAATCTTGCTTTCTGAAAACAAATCTTGCTTTCTGGAATAACTTTCTGGATTAAAAAAATCTTCCTTTATAGAATATTAAATGTTGGTGTCTGAAAACAAATCTTGTTTTGTGAAATAATAAATAACTTCCTGGATAAACAACGTTTTCCATTTTAGAATAATACACCTTGCTTTCTGAAAACAAATCTTGCTTTCTGGAATAACTTTCTGGATTAAAAAAATCTTCTTTCATAGAAAATGAAATGTTGGTGTCTGAAAACAAATCTTGTTTTGTGAAATAATAAATATTGCTTTCTGGAATAACTTCCTGGATAAACAACGTTTACCTTTTTAGAATAATAAATATTGCTTTCTAAAAACAAATCTTGCTTTGTGGAATATAAAATATTTTTTTCTGGAATAAAAAAAAAATGCTGTTTTCTGGAATGAATTTCTGGATTTGAAAAAAATCTTCCATTTTAGAATAATACATCTTGCTTTCTGAAAACAAATCTTGCTTTCTGGAATAACTTTCTGGATTAAAAAAATCTTCCTTTATAGAATATTAAATGTTGGTGTCTGAAAACAAATCTTGTTTTGTGAAATAAAAAATATTGCTTTCTGGAATAACTTCCTGGATAAACAAAGTTTTCCTTTTTAGAATAATAAATATTGCTTTCTGAAAACAAATCTTGCTTTGTGGAATACTAAATCTTGCTTTCTGGAATATAAAATACTGTTTTCTGGAATAACTTTCTGCCTTTTAAAAAAGCTTCCTTTTTAGAATAATATATCTTGATTTCTGAAAACAAATCTTGCTTTGTGAAATAATAAATCTTGCTTTCTGGAATGAAAAAAAAAACCCTGCTGTTTTCTGGAATGAATTTCTGGATTTAAAAAAAATCTTCCATTTTAGAATAATACATTTTAGTTTCTGAAAAATTCTTGCTTTCTGGAATAACTTTCTGGATTAAAAAAATCTCCCTTTATAGAATATTAAATGTTGGTGTCTGAAAACAAATCTTGTTTTGTGAAATAATAAATATTGCTTTCTGGAATAACTTCCTGGATAAACAAAGTTTTCCTTTTTAGAAAAATAAATACTGCTTTCTGAAAACAAATCTTGCTTTGTGGACTACTAAATCTTGCTTTCCGGAATATAAAATATTTTTTCTGGAATAACTTTCTGCCTTTTAAAAAAGCTTCCTTTTTAGAATAATACATTTTGATTTCTGAAAACAAATCTTGCTTTGTGAAATAATAAATCTTGCTTTTTGGAATAAAAAAAAAAATGCTGTTTTCTGGAATTAATTTCTGGATTTGAAAAAAATCTTCCATTTTAGAATAATACATCTTGCTTTCTGAAAACAAATCTTGCTTTCTGGAATAACTTTCTGGATTAAAAAAATCTTCCTTCATAGAATATTAAATGTTGGTGTCTGAAAACAAATCTTGTTTTGTGAAATAATAAATATTGCTTTCTGGAATAACTTCCTGGATAAACAACGTTTTCCTTTTTAGAATAATAAATATTGCTTTCTGAAAACAAATCTTGCTTTGTGGAATACTAAATCTTGCTTTCTGGAATATAAAATAGTTTTCTGGAATAACTTTCTGGATTTAAAAAAAATCTTCCATTTAAGAATAATAAATATTGCTTTCTGAAAACAAATCTTACTCTGTAAAATAATAAATCTTGCTTTCTGGAATAACTTTCTGGATAAACAAAATCTTCCTTTTTAGAATAATAAATATTGCTTTCTAAAAACAAATGTTGCTTTGCCGAATACTAAATCTTACTTTCTGGATAAAAAAAAAATCTTCCTTTCTAAAATAATAAATCTTGCTTTGTGGAATACTATGTATATTCCATGGGGGTAGAAGAAGTATAACAGGCCTAATTCACTCTTACAACAAGTTCAACGAGCCTTTGACTCCTGCAATTTTTATTTTGGGGAAATAACACGGGTTAGGTAAATTTAGCTTTGAAAATATGAGCAACATTATATCAAGTGCTCGGGCTGTGAATCTTTGGGCACCACATGAATCGATTCGATTCTTGGGGGTAACGATTCGATTCAGAATCAATTCTCGATTCAAAATTAGCTCTGATATATTTCTATATTACTTCAAAGAAAACTGGTTTTGTTCAATAAAAATCTACCCAAACATTTAATAAAGTCAAATACAAATAAGGCAACAAGAGAAGTATCCAACACTTCTCTTTTCTACAGTAAATCTGTACAGCAGATATGATCATCTACATCAGGGGTCCCCAAATTACGGCCAAAATCCGTCCCGTAAGAAGTTCCAAGTTAAAAAAAAAAAAAAAAATAAACTTTTTTTTTTTTGGATTATAATATTTGAAAATCTGTCTTTTCCAATCCATTTTCTACCACTTGTTACTCTTGGTGTCTGCTAGCTGCTCAGGCAAATCATATTGTCTAAAAATGCATTTTTCCATCGATAACGTGACATCAAGTGCGCACTCTTTCAGTCAATTAGTGCGCGAGGAATATATATATATATATATATATATATATATATATATATACTGTATATATACACACACATACATATATACACACAGCCGGCCCCCGGACAAATAGTTTAACCCAATGCGGCCCCCGAGTCAAAACGTTTGGGGACCCCTGATCTACATCAACAATATGATTTGCCTGGCTGGACAGGACACATAAAATGTTTTTTTTTTTAAATAATAAAAAATATATATATAAATGTTTTTAATATATATATATATATATATATATATATATATATATATATATATATATATATATATATATATACACACACACACACACAAATATATACACACACAAATATATATATATATATATATATATATATATATATATATATATATATATATATATATATATATATATATATATATATATATTTTTTTTTAAAATGTTTTTCAGTTAAAATTATTATCATTTTTAAAAAAATCGTTTTTGATTTTATTGAATCAGTTAAGAATCGTTACAAATAATAATCGCGATTAATTGGATTTTTTTTTTTTTTTGACTCCTTGATAAATATGCTAAATTTGTTTTAATTCGGTCATGAAGGCGCTGACCTGCTGGGTGACGTCGACCCTCCAGGGATCGACCTGAAGTCCATCGCACCAGCCGCCTCGCCCGTAGAGCCAGGTGCCGTGCTCGTTGGGCACGGCGCCGTCTTTCACTCGCTCAGCGCAGCCCAGTGCCGATCCTGTTGGACAAAAAAAAACTACGTAAAAATGGGATTTAGATTTTGCGACTTCACAAGTGCAAAAAAATACAAATAAAAAAATACTATGTTTTTCTCACCTGCAGAGTCGAATGTGCGACTGTTGTTATGGACGCCGTTAAACAGGAAATGATGGGAGGTGACACAAAACTCCCCGCAGCCGTTCTCGTCGCTGCCGTGTCCTGTGATGACGGCGTACAGCTCCACCTGTGGGCCAGAAGGCGTCGGGAAAAAAAAAAGAAGCCGCCATGAAGGAAGGGTGTGCTAGGCGGCTTTTAAAACAAAGCGCCGACTTTGTACCTTCTTGGTGGAGGCCGGCACGGGGAACCTGATGGGCAGGTACATCTTGTTGTAGGTACTGTTGAAAGTTCCGCCGCTATACAGTGACATCACCGTGAAGGGGCGGAGCTTCTCCGTGTGATTGCCTGGTAGATCAATTGGTAGGAAGCTTGATTATACAATACAAGGTTGCCTTTCATGCAAACGTGTCAAAACTCCTCCATGGAGATATTACTTTTTTTCTCTCGGCTCTTGGCAAAGGCGGTCGCACTCCCTCCCCTCTCCGTGCCGCCTCTGCTTGCCCCTTATGTCTCGCCCTGTCTTGCTTAACTTTCGTGTTGCCTTTTTTTGCACTGCTCTCCAAATCTAAACAATGGAATTGATCAACTTTCCTCGCAACGAAATCGCCAAAATCTCGGGTTCAGGGGAACTGGTCTGTCCTGTCGGAGCGGTTGCTGCCGGACACACGACGGAGGAGAGCCACGTGACTGGCAACCCTTCCAGTCGAGGACGTTGACGATATCTACCTATTCGGAATCATGGTAGCAGGAAACCTGCTGATTGGAGTAAGCGTTGTACTGTATCAAATGATTGGAGGATGCGAGCAGAACTGTGGACACAGACTTGATAACATCGACCGTCTGCCCTGCAGGATGAATTTGAGGACCAGAAATAGACAATTTTAAAATTTTAATTTGCTTTTGCTCGCTCAAACACAACTAGAGATGTCCGATTATGGCTTTTTTGCCGATATTCCGATATTGTCCAACTCTTAATTACCGATTCCGATATCAACCGATACCGATATATAAAGTCGTGGAATCAACACGTTATTATGTCTAATTTTGTTGTGATGCCCCGCTGGATGCATTAAACAATTAACAAGGTTTTCCAAAATAAATCAACTCAAGTTATGGAAAAAAATGCCAACATGGCACTGCCATATTTATTATTGAAGTCACAAAGTGCATTATTTTTTTTAACATGCCTCAAAACAGCAGCTTGGAATTTGGGACATGCTCTCCCTGAGAGAACATGAGGAGGTTGAGGTGTGGGGGGTTAGGGGGTAGCGGGGGGTGTAAATTGTAGCGTCCCGGAAGAGTTAGTGCTGCAAGGGGTTCTGGGTATTTGTTCTGTTGTGTTTATGTTGTGTTACGGTGCGGATTTTCTCCCGAAATGTGTTTGTCATTCTTGTTTGGTGTGGGTTCACAGTGTGGTGCATATTTGTAACAGTGTTAAAGTTGTTTATACGGCCACCCTCAGTGTGACCTGTATGGCTGTTGACCAAGTATGCGTGGCATTCACTTGTGTGTGTGAAAAGCCGTACATATGTGATTGAGCCGGCACGCAAAGGCAGTGTCTTTAAGGTTTATTGACGCTCTGTACTTCTCCCTATGTCCGTGTACACAGCGGCGTTTTAAAAAAGTCATAAATTTTACTTTTTGAAACCGATACCGATAATTTCCGATATCACATTTTAAACCATTTATCGGCCGATAATATCGGCAGTCCGATATTATCGGACATCTCTAAACACAACCATTATAATCTTGATTCTTTTCCCCTGGCTACGACATGGCAAGGTCGTTGCTTCAAGATTCCCCTCAGAGAAACAAACTCCTGCCCTGTCAACAAAACCTGTTCCTTTGCCACCGCTTGCAGAGCGACTCCAGACCTACAGACTTAAAGGCCTATTGAAACCCACTACTACCGACCACGCAGTCTGATAGTTTATATATCAATGATGAAATCTTAACATTGCAACACATGCCAATACGGCCGGGTTAGCTTACTAAAGTGCAATTTTAAATTTCGTGCAAAATATCCTGCTGAAAACGTCTCGGTATGATGACGTCAGCGCGTGACGTCACGGATTGTGGAGGATATTTTGGGACAGCATGGTGGCCAGCTATTAAGTCGTCTGTTTTCATCGCAAAATTCCACAGTATTCTGGACATCTGTGTTGGTGAATCTTTTGCAATTTGTTCAATGAACAATGGAGACAGCAAAGAAGAAAGCTGTAGGTGGGAAGCGGTGTATTGCGGCCGACTGCAGCAACACAAACACAGCCGGTGTTTCATTGTTTACATTCCCGGAAGATGACAGTCAAGCTTTACCATTGGCCTGTGGAGAACTGGGACAACAGAGACTCTTACCAGGAGGACTTTGAGTTGGATATGCAGACACGGTATCGTGAGTATGCATGCAGCTGCGGCTTCCAAACATTTGATCGCTTGCCTGTATGTGCGTGCCGCTATGTGCATGTCACGTACGTAACTTTGGGGACTTTGGGGAAATATATGTGCTGTATGAACTTTGGGGAGGTGAACGGTACTTTGGGCTGTTGGATTGAGTGTGTTGTGCAGGTGTTTGAGTTGTATTGGCGGGTTATATGGACGGGAGGGGGGAGGTGTATGTTATGCGGGATTAATTTGTGGCATATTAAATATAAGCCTGGTTGTGTTGTGGCTAATAGCTTGTGTTTATTTACTGTTTTAGTCATTCCCAGCTGAATATCAGGTCCCACCCGCCTCTCACAGCATCTCCCCTATCTGAATCGCTCCCACTGCCCTCTAGTCCTTCACTCTCACTTTCCTCATCCACAAATCTTTCATCCTCGCTCAAATTAATGGGGAAATCGTCGCTTTCTCGGTCCGAATCGCTCTCGCTGCTGGTGGCCATGATTGTAAACAATGTGCAGATGTGAGGAGCTCCACAACCTGTGACTTCACGCGCATATCGTCTGCTACTTCCGGTACAGGCAAGGCTTTTCTATCAGCGACCAAAAGTTGCGAACTTTATCGTCGATGTTCTCTACTAAATCCTTTCAGCAAAAACATGGCAATATCGCGAAATGATCAAGTATGACACATAGAATGGACCTGCTATCAACGTTTAAATAAGAAAATCGCATTTCAGCAGGCCTTTAACAGACACACACACCGTGGACCACGGCTACATATGCACACATACATGCACCCGCATCCCACGCCTTTGTCACCGCTTCACCCTACGTGGTATGAAGGAGCAGCGCCCCTAGTGTCTGGCAACTTCGGGCCGGATGTCTCCCCTCTGCCCTCCTGTTGCAAGTCTTGTGGTTTCTGTGTAAAATATTTGTGTGCTTATCGGCTATCAACTTTTTTTTCTTGGCCCCAGTCTGTGCCACCTCCCCCATAGGAGCCCAGTCTGAGATTTTTTTTTTTACACATCCTATCCCAGCGTCTACCTTTTTCTCCACCTCTTACGTAGTGGCGATCCATCACTGTTCCTGTTCTGTCTACCTGTACAATGTTTGTCTAATCTTGAACGACTTTGTGGCGAAAAGGAAATTTCGCTGTACTTGCGCAATGACAAAGAGCATACCGTACCATACCAATCCACTTCTAACTAGGGATGGCTACCAAATTCGGTACTTTTATACCAACTATTATTCACGTAAAATCAAACGGTGCCTTTGTTGCACGTGACGTCACGTCAGTTTGCTGACTCGGCACCAGCTCAAGCACTCGGCGGGCAAACATGTGCATGCGTAGTGGACTCCCTCTAGGCCAGTGTTTTTCAACCTTTTCTGAGCCGAGGCACATTTTTTTCATTGAAAAAATCCCAAGGCACACCACTAGCAGAAAACATTAAAAAATTAAACTCAGCAGCCGATATTGACAGTAAAAAGTCGTTCTCGCAATTGTTGGATATAAATTCAAACCATAACAACCATGCATCACTATAGCTCGTCTCAAAGTGGGTGTACTGTCACATCAAGCCGAGACTTATTTGGACTTTTTTGGTGTTTTCCTGTGTGTAGTGTTTTATTTCTTGTCTTGCGCTCCTATTTTGTTGATTGTCATGTCATGTACGGATGTACTTTGTGGACGCCATCTGCTCCACACGCTGTAAGTCTTTGCTGTCGTCCAGCTTTTTGTTTACTTTGCAGCCAGTTCAGTTATAGTTTTGTTTTGCATAGCCATCCCTAAGCTCCAATGCCTTTTGTTTATTTTAGGTTTAAGCATTAGATACCTTTTTACCTGTACACTGCCTCCCGCTGTTGTCTGCATATTGTGATCACGACAAACCATGTTCCTGACGTCTACAAAGCAATTAGCTACCTGCTGCCACCTACTGATATGGAAGAGTATTACACAGTTACTCCGCCGAGCTCTTGACAGCAAAGACAATAATTACTGGTTTGCAAAAAATATTAAAATGAAATTACATAATTTCCCGCGGCACACCAAACAGTATCTCACGGTACACCAGTGTGCCGCGGCGCAGTGGTTGAAAAACCCTGCTCTAGTCAATGTTGTAATTTTCCATGCCAACAAAGCGCTCAAAAGTAAGGCTCGACTTTTCAAAATGCACTAGCTCGTTGCTAATTTACATTGGATATGCCATATGTAAATTAGCATTAGCAATTTTACATGGCGATTTCAACACCTCCAAACGTTAATGAGAAACACATCTTTGATGTAAGTTACAGTCAAACTGTTGGTGTTCAATAAGTACAATACTTAACAGGATAAATACTTTGGAGGACTCAACAAAAGACAAGACTGGCCCATTCAACTTGAAGACTACTTCCTGGTTATGGCAATTGGAAACGCGCTGTAGTCCGTCCCTGCAGGCCACATTTCCAGAAGCCTAAGGACCAGAGGGCCGGACTTTTTCACTATTTCCTATAATCCAGAGAACCATCATGTTCTGCAGTGGACATTTGATTATGGTCAGCATTACTAAATTCAGAAACAAGGAGCACTCTTCTGTTTTTAAGGACCTATTGTATTTAGTTTTTCAATAAAATAGATTTCCTGTGTTGCCATAATCATAACCAACTAACCAGAAGCAAATTCACAAAATGATTCAATGATAATGACATTGAAAGTCAAAAGTGTCGGTATCAGTATTGGCGATACCAAAATTACCAGTATCGCCCACCCCTACAAGGAAGTGTGTTAAAGTACAAAACCCAAAACCAGTGAAGTTGGCACGTTGTGTAATTCGGAAATAAAAACAGAATACAATGATTTGCAAATCCTTTTCAACTTATATTCAATTGAATAGACTGCAAAGACAAGATATTTAATGTTCCAAATAATCATTAACTTAAATTTAATGGCAGCAACACATTGCAAAAAAGTTGGCACAGGGGCATTTTTACCACTGTGTTACATGGCCTTTCCTTTTAACAACACTCAGTAAACGTTTGGGAACAGAGGAGACACATTTTGGAATTCTTTCCCATTCTTGCTTGATGTACAGCTTAAGTTGTTCAACAGTCCGAGGTCTACGTTGTGGTATTTTAGGCTTCATAATGCGCCACACATTTTCAGTGGCAGACAGGTCTGGACTACAGGCAGGCCAGTCTAGTACCAGCACTCTTTTACTATTACTTTTACGTGGCTTGGCATTGTTTTGCTTAAATAAGCAGGGGCGTCCATGATAACGTTGCTTGGATGGCAACATATGTTGCTCCAAAACCTATATGCACTTTTCAGCATTAATGGCGCCTTCACAGATGTGTAAGTTACCCATGTCTTGGGCACTAATACACCCCCATACCATCACAGATGCTGGCTTTTCAACTTTGCGCCTATAACAATCCGGATGGTTCTTTTCCTCTTCGGTCCGGAGGACACAATGTCCACAGTTTCCAAAAACAATTTGATATGTGGACTCGTCAGACCACAGAACACTTTTCCACTTTGCATCAGTTAATCTTAGATAAACTCGGGCCCAGCAAAGCCGGCAGCGTTACTGGGTGTTGTTGATAAATGGCTTTCGTTTGCATAGTAGAGTTTTAACTTGCACTTACAGATGTAGCGACAGATAGTGGTTTTCTGAAGTGTTCCTGAGCCCATGTGGTGATATCCTTTACACACTGACGCCGCCTTTTGATGCAGTACCGCCTGTGGGATCAAAGGTCCGTAATATCATGTCTTACGTGCAGTGATTTCTCCAGATTCTCTGAAGCTTTTGATGATGTTACGAACCGTAGATGGTAACATCCCTAAATTCCTTGCAATAGCTGGTTGAGAAATGTTGTTCTTTAAACTGTTCGACAATTTGCTCACGCATTTGTTGACAAAGTGGTGACCCTCGCCCCATCCTTGTTTGTGAATGACTGAGCATTTCATGGAAGCTGCTTTTATACCCAATCATGGCACCCACCTGTTCCCAATTAGCCTGTTCACCTGTGGGATGTTCCAAATAAGTGTTTGATGAGCATTCCTCAACTTTATCAGTATTTATTGCCACCTTTCCCAACTTCTTTGTCACGTGTTGCTGGCATCAAATTCTAAAGTTAATGATTATTTGCAAAAAAAAAAAGATTATCAGTTTGAACATCAGATATGTTGTCTTTGTAGCATATTCAACTGAATATGGGTTGAAAATGATTTGCAAATCATTGTATTCCGTTTATATTTACATCTAACACAATTTCCCAACTCATATGGAAACAGGGTTTGTAGATTGTAGCTCATCAGAGGTCGTGAAAATGGTTACAAAATGGAGTTTGAATTCCTTCGCGTGAAAATTCATACTTGTGAGGTTGGCGGCGCTGAATCTCAGGTTGAGGGAGACGATCCACGGCATCGCCCACGGGACCGTCGTCATGGTGAAGGTGCACTTGTTGGCGTCCAGGACGGGAATGAGCGGGGAGACGTCCGTCTGCCAGCGGCCGATACCTCTGCAGACAACAGCGTAAATATTTTGAAAACACATCTTGCTTTTTGTCTTCTTCCCTTTCTGGAGGGGCCCGTTCTCTGTCCACCAACCAACAGACTGCACTGGGTCTACTCCGCCCCCTTACTCTTTCATGACTGGTTTGGTACCGAAATAAGGGATGCAAAAAAAAAATATATATATATATATATATATACACAATAATAAACACTTTGTTACATTATAGGTCAGGGGTGTCCAAACTTTTTCCAGCAAGGGCCGCATAAATAAAAATTGAAGGATGCAAGGGCCACTTTGATACATTTTGTACAGTAAAATATAATATATAATGTAAGTCAATCAAATATCTGAACACAACCTCCATATCTTAGCTTTGTGTTATCAATAACAAAGCATATTCAAGCATAAAATGGCTAAATTAACTAAAAATACCACAGTAGTTTGGCCACTAGAGGAGACCAAAACAATCAGACCGTGCTGTTCAGTATCGTGGCCCCTGATTGGCTCAGGCAGCATTGCTAACATTGAGTGCAGCTGGGATAGGCTCCAGCATCCCCCCACGACTCCGAGAGGGACAAGCGCTAGGAAATGGATGGATGGATGGTACTTGACACATGCTAACTGTTAGCATGCTAACGTTTAAATTTTAGCATTCTTACTTTTTTGCCAGTTTTACAGCCAAACACCTCAGAGTCATATAACTTGGTACTTGACACGTTACTGTTATTACGTTAGCATACTAACATTAGCGTGGTAACTTTTTCAGCCAATTTTGCAGCTGAATGCCTCAGACTAATATAACTTGGCACATGCTTACTGCTAGCATGCTCACGTTAGCATGTTAATATCAGCACGCTAAAATGTTTAGCCAACATTGCAGCCAAAATGCTAAAAGACTAATATAACTTAGTACTTGACATATGCTAACTGCTAGCATGCTAACATTAGAATGGTAACTTTTTTAGCAAATTTGGTAGCCAAACACCATAAAGTAATTTGACTTAATTTGTACTTGACGCATGCTAACGTTAAAATTCTAGCATGCTAATCCTTTTAGCCAATTTTACAGCCGAGGACCTCAGACTAATATAGCATGGTACATGAAACATGGTAACTGCTAGTATGATCATTAACTAACATTAACGTGCTAACTTTTTTAGCCAATTTTGCAGCCAAACACCTTAAGGTCATTTGACTTAATTGGTACTTGACGCATGCCAACGTTAAGATTCTAGCATGCTAACCCTTTTAGCCAATTGTACAGCCGAGGACCTCAGACTAATATAGCATTGTACATGAAACATGGTAACTGCTAGTATGATCATTAACTAACATTAACGTGCTAAATTTTTTTGCCAATTTTGTACACAAACACCTCAGTCATACGGCTTAAATAGTAATTGATACATGCTAACTGCTAGCATGCTCGCGTTTACATTCTAGCATGATAACTTTTTAGCCAGTTTTACGGCCGAACACCTCAGAGTCATATAACTTGGTACTTGACACATTACTGTTAGCACGTTAGCATACTAACATTAGCATGGTAACTTTTTTAGCCAATATAACTTGGCACTTGACACATGCTAACTGCTAGCATGCTCACGTTAGCATGTTAACATCAGCATGCTAAACATTTTAGCCAACTTGGCGAGCCAAAAGCCTCAGACTACTACAACTTGATACTTGACATATGCTAACTGCAAACATGCTCACGCTAGCATGCTAACATTAGAATGGTAACTTTTTTAGTCAATTTTGTAGCCAAACACCTTAAAGTCATTTGACTTAATTGGTACTTGACGCATGCTAACGTTAAAATTCTAGCATGCTAACCCTTTTAGCCAATTTTACAGCCGAGGACCTCAGACTAATATAGCATGGTACATGAAACATGGTAACTGCTAGTATGATCATTAACTAACATTAACATGCTAACTTTTTTAGCCAATTTTGCAGCCAAACACCTCAGTCATACGGCTTGAATAGTACTTGATACATGCTAACTGTTAGCATGTCTAACGTTTACGTTCTAGCATGCAACATTTTTAGCCAGTTTTACAGCCAAACACCTCAGTCATATAACTTGGTACTTAACACGTTACTGTTAGCATGTTAGCATACTAACATTAGCGTGGTAACTTTTTCAGCCAATTTTGCAGCTGAACGCCTCAGACTAATATAACTTGGCATATGCCAACTGCTAGCATGCTCACGTTAGCATGTTAATATCAGTATGCTAAAATGTTTAGCCAACATTGCAGCCAAATGCTTAAAGACTAATATAACTTAGTACTTGACATATGCTAACTGCTAGCATGCTCACGCTAGCATGCTAACATTAGAATGGTAACTTTTTTAGCAAATTTGGTAGCCAAACACCTTAAAGTCATTTGACTTAATTGGTACTTGACGCATGCTAACGTTAAAATTCTAGCATGCTAACCTTTTTAGCAAATTTTACAGCCGAGGACCTCAGACTAATATAGCATGGTACATGGAACATGGTAACTGCTAGTATGATCATTAACTAACATTAACATGCTAAATTTTTTAGCCAATTTTGCAGCCAAACACCTCAGTCATACGGCTTGAATAGTACTTGATACATGCTAACTGTTAGCATGTCTAATGTTTACATTCTAGAATGCAACATTTTTAGCCAGTTTTACAGCCAAATACCTCAGAGTTATATAACTTGGTACTTAACACGTTACTGTTAGCACGCTAGCATACTAACATTAGCGTGGTAACTTTTTCAGCCAATTTTGCAGCTGAACGCCTCAGACTAATATAACTCGGCACATGCTAACTGCTAGCATGCTCACGTTAGCATGTTAATATCAGCATGCTAAAATGTTTAGCCAACATTGCAGCCAAAATGCTTAAAGACTAACATAACTTAGTACTTGACATATGCTAACTGCTAGCATGCTCACGCTAGCATGCTAACATTAGAATGGTAACTTTTTTAGCAAATTTGGTAGCCAAACACCTTAAAGTCATTTGACTTAATTGGTACTTGACGCATGCTAACGTTAAAATTCTAGCATGCTAACCCTTTTAGCCAATTTTACAGCCGAGGACCTCAGACTAATATAGCATGGTACATGAAACATGGTAACTGCTAATATGATCATTAACTAACATTAACGTGCTAAATTTTTTTGCCAATTTTGTAGCCAAACACCTCAGTCATATGGCTTGAATAGTACTTGATACATGCTAACTGTTAGCATGCTCGCGTTTACATTCTAGCATGATAATTTTTTAGCCAGTTTTACGGCTGAACACCTCAGAGTCATATAATTTGGTACTTGACACGTTGCTGTTAGCACGTTAGCATACTAACATTAGCATGGTAACTTTTTTTAGCCAATATAACTTGGCACTTGACACATGCTAACTGCTAGCATGCTCACATTAGCATGTTAACATCAGCATGCTAAACATTTTAGCCAACATGGCAGCCAAAAGCCTCAGACTAATTTAACTTGATACTTGACATATGCTAACTGCTAACATGCTCACGCTAGCATGCTAACATTAGAATGGTAACTTTTTTAGCCAATTTTGTAGCCAAACACCTTAAAGTCATTTGACTTCATTGGTACTTGACGCATGCTAACGTTAAAATTCTAGCATGCTAACCTTTTTAGCTAATTTTACAGGCGAGGACCTCAGACTAATATAGCATGGTACATGGAACATGGTAACTGCTAGTATGATCATTAACTAACATTAACATGCTAACCTTTTTAGCCAATTTTGCAGCCAAACACCTCAGTCATACGGCTTGAATAGTACTTGATACATGCTAACTGTTAGCATGTCTAACATTTACATTCTACAATGCAACATTTTTAGCCAGTTTTACAGCCAAACACCTCAGAGTCATACAACTTGGTACTTAACACGTTACTGTTAGCACGTTAGCATAGTAACATTAGCGTGGTGACTTTTTCAGCCAATTTCGCAGCTGAATGCCTCAGACTAATATAACATGGCACTTGACACATGCTAACTGCTAGCATGCTCACGTTAGCATGTTTACATCAGCATGCTACAATTTTTTGCCAACTTGGCAGCTAAAAGCTATCACGACGGGGTTTTCGCAGCTTACTTCGGGGTTCGTTTTCCCGAAATGAAGACGGACCACTACGGACGAAGCGTGCAGGTGAGAACATGATTTATTCTCAAAAATAACGCGTAGTACCAAAAACAGAAATCAAGCAAAAGGAATAATGTGCGGATCGCACTCGAAACTAAGCTACCACTTAGCACAGGCTAGGAGACAAGCAAAACTTACGTTGACAGGTTGCATGAAGCAAACAAATGACGCCAGACTGAGCGTGACGAGCAAGGTGAATAAATAGCTCTCTGATTAGTGGTTGACAGCAGCTGAGTGTGGGACCACTAACCAGAGGCAGGTGAACCCAATTAATCCCCATGGTGACCAAAACAAACTCAGAGGTGCACAAACAGGAACTAAAGGAATCCAAAACTAACAGAAAATACAAAACATGGTCCGGACCACGGTTTATGACAAAAGCCTCAGACTAATATAACTTGATAGAGTGTGTGTGTGGGGGAGTGGGGTGGGCGGTGTTTGGTGGTAGCGGGGGGTGTCCCGGAAGAGTTAGTGCTGCAAGGGTTTCTGGGTATTTGTTCCGTTGTGTTTATGTTGTGTTACGGTGCGGATGTTCTCCCGAAATGTGTTTGTCATTCTTGTTTGGTGTGGGTTCACTGTGTGGCGCATATTTGTAACAGTGTTACAGTTGTTTATACGGCCACCCTCAGTGTGAGCTGTATGGCTGTTGACCAAGTATGCATGGCATTAACTTATGTGTGTGTAAAAGCAGCATATATGTATATTGTGACTTGTCCGGCACGCTGTTTGTATGGAGGAAAATGGCTTTAAGGCACGCCCCCAATATTGTTGTCCGGGTGGAAATCGAGAGAAATTCGGGAGAACGGTTGCCCCGGGAGATTTTCGGGAGGGGCAGTGAAATTCGGGAGTCTCCCGGGAAAATCGGGAGGGTTGGCAAGTATGCTCATACGCAACTTTGTTGCTATAGTTAGTGAGTATATTCGAATCCCGATAGATTCTGGGTTTTTTTATAAATCTAAAAAAAAATGACATGCATCACAGCCCATCGTGTAGTTTTGCGGCACCTTCTGAAAGCGGTGATCCAGCGGCCCAGCTCCACGTTGCAGAAAGGTCCCAGGCGGTCGCAGCACACAAAGAGCTGCACCGTGTGGTCCCACTGAGCGCAGGACGAGTCTCTCCTGCCGGGACACGACAAGGACGTGTCCAGCACCAGCCTGTCAAAGTCCGACAAGTCTGTAGAAAATATAAATATGAATATATATCCTTTTGGATCCTGTTGCTATTGCTGTTTTTAATTTTCAAAACCAATACAATATATATATATATATATATATATATATATATATATATCTTTTTTTTTTTACTTTTAGGGCTTCCCTCAAGTTTGGTCCCAGTCATGAAAATAAAAGTTTTCAAAGCCTAAATCTCTAGATGAACTTCAGATCTGCTTTAATATTATTAGGGATCGAATGTCCCTTTGGGACAGAGGACCCTATTGTATTTTGTGCGTTTTATTAGGGACCGCAATGTCCCTTTTTATTATTATTATTCCGCCGCCTCTTTGAGCTGTAATTTGACCCCCTTAACATGCTTCAAAACTTACCATATTTGACACACACATCAGGACTGGTGAAAATTGCCATTTAATAAAAACAAACAAACCCCAAAACTCAAAATTGCGCTCTAGCGCCCCCCTAGGAAAAAACACGGAATGTCGTAGAGACATGAAACAAAAACCTCTACGTAGGTCTGACTTAGACCTAGATTTCATACATTGACATCCTTCAGCAAAAATCAACAGGAAGTTGGCAATTCCCCCTTCAATACAAAAGTTTTGTAAAAACTGTTACGGCTCAGGCTCCTGCCAACGCCGCTCATCCGTCTGTGCGCACCTCGGGACACGCCCACGGGTGCGCACATCCAGGGACGCGCCGCGCGCGTCCCCGCCCTGCAGCAGCCACCAGCTGCAATCACTCACCGGCAATCTACACTCCTGGGTCTGATGAGGGCAAGCTCAATAAAGGACCAGTGGACCCAAGGATCGGGGCGGGAACTTAGTTTTCTCATGGTGTACCGTAAGGCTTATGATCTCTCTCTCTCTCTGCGTGTTTTCCCTCGTGTCTGACATCCTTGTTTGTTCTCCCGTGTCCCCGCAGTACCCTCCGTCGCCTGGAAAGTGAGCTGTGCGTTTCACTTTTCCCTGGATCTCCCTCTGGACTCTTGACTACCTCCTTCGTTTCTCGACCTCTCGCTCGCCCCTGGATTCCGACGCCTCTCTCTCGCCCCGGATAACCTGCCTGCCCCATGGACTTCCTCGTATCTCGTTCAACACGTTGGTAACACTCACTTCAGTTAACTACTCACATAGTCTTACACCACACACTCTTGTATTCTAGTTCACACTCCATTTCCTTAGTTTAGTAGTATTGTTTATTATTATTTATATATATATATATATATATATATATATATATATATATATGTGTTGACTATATATATATAACAAATAATTGTATATACTTCCCCCTGGTGTCTGTTTGCCGTCACCTCCCCTTTAGTCTAAACATAACAAAAACAGTCACTTTTGCCTCTTTGAGCTGTAATTTGACTCCCTTAACATGCTTCACAACTCACCAAACTGGACATACACATCAGGACTGGCAAAAACTGTGATCTAATAAAAAAACCCAACCCCAAAACTCAAAATTGCGCTCTAGCGCCCCCTAGGAAGAAAACACAGACACAACTGCTCCTAGGAAGAAAACTCTGACAAAACTGCCTGTAACTTCCAGTAGGAATGTCTTAGAGACATGAAACAAAAAACTCTATGTAGGTCTCACTTAGACCTATATTTCATATATTGACCACCCCCAGCAAAAACCAACAGGAAGTTTGCAATTCCCCCTTCAAAACAAACGTTTTGTAAAAACCGGTCACCTTTTTTCAAACATTATCTCCTCTGAGCGCGTTTGTCATGTCGGATTCAAACTAGCACAGGAGAGAGATTAAACCCTTCTGATTAAAAGTTGACCAAAGAGTTTTAATTACTGCTCCGGTTTGGATTTTATGTGCCGTCAAAGTCGGTCCCCTCCATCGCTGCTTGCAGCTTTAATTTTTTTCATGTTTTATGCCCTTTTTGATAGAGAAAAAAATATTCATATTATAGCATAAACAGAAAATATGCAATATTTTCCCCCCCCAAAAATTTCAAAGTGGAGTATTTGGAGTAATTAAGCATTAAATAAGTAAATAATTCAAAACAACATTGCTTTAGATTCATTATTAAAAAACAATACCACTAAAATTCTCAGGGATTCGAAAGAGCCCCACTCATAAAAGTCTTAAAAACATGTCATAAAGTATTATTTTTTACAAAGGCTTAAATCGCTAGATCAACGTCAGATCTATTTGTGAGTTTTTTTTAAATTTAATATCCTTTTTGTCATAGAAAACTTTGATTTTTTTATTACAAATACAAAATATGCAATAATTTCCCAAGAAAATACTTCAAAGGGAAATATTTGATGTGAAGTAGTTGGAGCCTTCAATACGTCAATAATCAATTGCAACATCAATTTTAATTTATTATTATTTTTAAAGCAATGACAGTTTGTTTATTTTGAATCCCACTAAAATGGTCAGAGATAGAAAGGCCCCCACTCATAAAAGTGTAAAAAAGAAGTCTTCCAATATCCATCCATCCATTTTCTACCGCTTGTCCCTTTTTGGGGTCGCGGGGGGTCGCTGGAGCCTATCTCTTTTATTTAATTTTTGTGCTTTCAACGCTTAAATCTGTAAATCTACTTATATTACATTTGATATATTTTTATATTAAATTCAGTTTATTTTATGTTGTTTTTGTCAAAGAAAACTTCTTTTTTTATGGCAAACACAAAATATAAATAATTTTCACCAAAAAATATTTCAAAGTGAAATATTTGATGTGAAGTAATTAGATCCTTGGATAGGTCAACAATTAATAACAACATTGATTTTAATTCGTTATTATACAAACCCCGTTTCCATATGAGTTGGGAAATTGTGTTAGATGTAAATATAAACAGAATACAATGATTTGCAAATCCTTTTCAACTCATATTCAATTGAATGCACTACAAAGACAAGATATTTGATGTTCAAACTCATAAACTTTTTTTTTTTTTTTGCAAATAATAATTAACTTAGAATTTCATGGCTGCAACACGTGCCAAAGTAGTTGGGAAAGGGCATGTTCACCACTGTGTTACATGGCCTTTCCTTTTAACAACACTCAGTAAACGTTTGGGAACTGAAGAGACACATTTTTTAAGCTTCTCAGGTGGAATTCTTTCCCATTCTTGCTTGATGTACAGCTTAATGTTCAACAGTCCGGGGGTCTCCGTTGTGGTATTTTAGGCTTTATAATGCGCCACACATTTTCAATGGGAGACAGGTCTGGGCTACAGGCAGGCCAGTCTAGTACCCACACTCTTACTATGAAGCCACGTTGATGTAACACGTGGCTTGGCATTGTCTTGCTGAAATAAGCAGGGGCGTCCATGGTAACGTTGCTTGGATGGCAACATATGTTGCTCCAAAACCTGTATGTACCTTTCAGCATTAATGGCGCCTTCACAGATGTGTAAGTTACCCATGTCTTGGGCACTAATACACCCCCATACCGTCACAGATGCTGGCTTTTTAACTTTGCGCCTATAACAATCCGGATGGTTCTTTTCCTCTTTGGTCCGGAGGACACGACGTCCACAGTTTCCAAAAACAATTTGAAATGTGGACTCGTCAGACCACAGAACACTTTTCCACTTTGTATCAGTCCATCTTAGATGAGCTCAGGCCCAACGAAGCCGACGACGTTTCTGGGTGTTGTTGATAAACGGTTTTTGCCTTGCATAGGAGAGTTTTAACTTGCACTTACAGATGTAGCGACCAACTGTAGTTACTGACAGTGGGTTTCTGAAGTGTTCCTGAGCCCATGTGGTGATATCCTTTACACACTGATGTCGCTTGTTGATGCAGTACAGCCTGAGGGATCGAAGGTCACGGGCTTAGCTGTTTACGTGCAGTGATTTCTCCAGATTCTCTGAACCCTTTGATGATATTACGGAGCGTAGATGGTGAAATCCCTAAATTCCTTGCAATTATTATTTGCAAAAAAAAAGAAAAGTTTATCAGTTTGAACTTTAAATATCTTGTCTTTGTAGTGCATTCAATTGAATATGGGTTGAAAAGGATTTGCAAATCATTGTATTCCGTTTATATTTACATCTAACACATTTTCCCAACTCATATGGAAACGGGGTTTGTACAATGGAATTTTGAAAATAAAGTGTAAAAATAAGGATTAGCATGTCACTACACATGAAGTACACGTTTGTTACTTATGGACTAAGTACATCATATCAAAAGATGATTCTTAGTTTTTATTCTAATTAGGGTCCAATAAGCCCAAATAGCAAAGAGAAATAAAAAAAAGCATGTAAACAAACAGCTTGGGCCTTAAGAGGTTAAATATAGTCCAAAAATACGGTAATTAAATATTCAAACACAGTGTTGCTGTTCAAACTGTGTAATGTTACAGTGGCCAAAAATATTAAATATAAGTGTTAAATAAAACCTCTGCCTAATATAATATAATAATACACGTATGTTGAAGCACATCAAGCGGTGCGGCTTCATAGCTTACCAAAGTCGTACTAAAACATTTTGATAGATTTTTGAGGGGCCGTGTGCAATGTTCTATATTTTCAATGGAACATATAAAATGTTGGTGTTGTTTACTTGAATCATATTGCCATCATAGTGCAGTCTACATATATATCTTAAGTTTGACTGCCATCTACTGGTCACACTTATCATTACACCATGTACCAAATAAAATTTCTCGAGGTCAGTAAGAAAAAACAGAATTATTATTATTATTATTATTATTATTATAATAAGGTTTAGTTCATTACAGATAACCCAGAGTTGTGCCAAAAGTATGTAAGATTTAATATTTCTCTTCGTGGGTGTGGCGCACCTGTTGCGCTGGTGAGATGGGGGGGGGGGGGGGGGGGGGGGGGTTGTGTGCATGTAGCGTGCTTAGTCTGGAGGCTAAATACACACAGTGTGTTATGTAACTGTTGTTTAGTGTTGATATTCTTTGCTTAGTTTGATAAATGTTGGAGCAGTTTGCTTCATCAGGAGGGTGAAGTCGCTCAATTTAAAGTGTTGGATTTAACTGTGTTGGTGAGGGCGTAGAAAAAGGGGCATTTTTCTACCAGTAGACAGCGTTTAAGATTGAGTGTTTCACTGCTAAATTAATAATATATTTATATTGAATATGGATTTTAAATATGTATCTAAACAGGTGGTTAATTGGTTAGGTATTTATGTATTTGCATATTGGGTTTTCTGTTGCATTTATCTATTGTGTTTCTGGTGTTAAATGTATTTTATATGTATCTTTGTGCATTTATGTTGAGACAATTTATTTAAAATCTGTTTTAACTTAAAGGGAAAAGATGTGTCCATTTTCTTGCACTTGTTTAATGGTTAAGAGTTTGATAGCCTAATTAATAGTTGTAAATTATGGGATTGATAATTGATTGATTTTTTACAGCATGTTAATCTTGTGGTGTTTTGTCCTTAAAGGTTTTTCACCTACTAAAGAAGCTAAAGGCTACTAAAGGCTACTAAAGACAGCTAATGACAGCTAAAGAAACTAAAGTCTATTAACACTGCTAAAGACTGCTAAAAAGACTAAAGAAGAAAAAAGAAGCTGTTTCTTGGTTGGAAAAACTGTTGCAAACTAAAGGAAAATAAAAGGAAAAAGTAACTACGGTCTGGTCTTTTGAGTGAAATCCAGAAGCCACATTCAGCATTGGTACATCCCTTCAAGTGTGGGATAAGCACAGCGAAAAAAGCAAAACACTTGACAGTTGTTGTATGCACACTGTGTCGAGCGGAAATGGCCTATCATAGCAGCACAACGGCTATGAAGGAACATTTGAAAAGAAAACACCCGACAGCGTTCTTGCCATCACCATCAACTAGTCAATCGTCCGCGTGAGTATACGTTGTCATCATTACACAAAATCATGAATGTGTCATTTGTATCTGCGTTGTAAATTCATAAACTAAAACACTGTTTCGCTCTGAGAGGCGCGTTTGGCGTGCCTGTTCAGTGTTTACAAAGACGCGCTCCTCTTTAACGCTAACGTTAATTAGTTGTGCAAATACCTTTTACAACATTAACAGTTACATATACTATGTACAAACCAACAATTAACTTTCATTTTAATCATACTATCATTGTTGTGTTATTAAGCAAAATAAGCAATACTTTTACTTTTGTTGAAATGTTTACACTGTTACAGAATATTTCGTTTTGCACTTTTTTGTATTGGATGTTTATCTTTATTTTTGCACATTTTAAAGCAAAATAAGCAATACTTTTACTTTAGAAATGCTTATACTATTGCAGAATATTAAGATTTGCACTGGATGTTTACTTTTATATTTGCACATTAAAAAGCAAATAAGCTACTTTTAATTTTGTTAAATGTTAAAAGTTTTAAATGTTTACATTGTTACAGAATATTTTGTCATGTTGTTGTCAATGTTGACTGAGTGGCCATACTTTTTTTTTTTGTATATAAAAGTCATGCCTTTTGAAAAAACTGGCCAACATTTATTTTTTCATCTTCATTTTAAATTAAAAAAAAAAATCGGTAAAAGGAAAAATAATCTATAGATTAATCGAAAAAAATAATCTATAGATTAACCGATTAATCGAAAAAATAATCTATAGATTAATCGATAGAAAAATAATCGTTAGCTGCAGCCTTAGCTTGAGCACGCTGTCTTCAGCTCCTCAAAAGATTCAAGTGTATTATATGATTTGTGCAAAACTTCAAGCAAGTGATTATTAGAACCTCTTTTCGTTACAAGCAGCCAACGAGGTATTGTATTTTTTAAATTTAATTTCTTTCTGAGTGTTTATTGATGTGAAATCAAAGTCTGATGTATTGTACTGTATTTTGTAAGTTCTCACGGCGTGTTGGCGTGGATGGTGTGTACAGCAAGAAGGAGGAGTCAATAAACGCCCGTTTTACAAAAAAGAACTTTCCTGTGTTGCCGTGTACCGAAAGGAGCTACATATACTGTATAACAGCGCATAACAGGAACTTAACATCACAAAGAGAAAAGCCCATAAAATAGGTTACAAAAGTTATTTAATAAGAAGCCAAAAAGTGCAAAAACAATAATGTTCGTGTTGGAGGAGTTGTGAATTAGATACACCTGCAGTCTGCAGGTGTAGCTAATGTTGTGGCCCTGCAGTCATTCACAACTCCTCCAACACGAACATTATTGTTTTTGCTCTTTTTGGCTTCTTATGAAATAACTTTTTTAAATAGATTCAATCTTGCACGTGGAAAGTTTAAGTGTGGGCTTTAGTTGATATAACAATTCTACGGCGGGGGTGCAGGAAGCGGGATTACTGGAGCCTCAGCCAGTGCGTCTTTTGCAGCCGTTTTATGATCGCTCAGCACAAGAAATACTTTACACACATACAGTTGTTGACAAAATACACTGTACATTATATACCTCAGCTAACTAAACTATGGAAATGTATAATATAATTCATATAGCAATACGGTCTCACTGCACAGCAGGCCAGCAGTTAGCCGAGTCCGGAATCCATGTTGAGGCACTGAGTGACGTGCCTCAACTGGCTGCTGTTCACCGCACCGTCTCTTCTCAGTATTTGAATGGCAAATGTGAAAATTCAGCGATTTTGAATAAAAATAATCTAAAACTGGTGAAGTTAAATGGAAAATAACTTTATAGTATAATCACTGGATACATATAACAATTTAATTAATTTTTTTCCTTTTTACATTTTTTTTCTTTCCATGATGGCAGGTGAGGCCCCGCCTCACCTGCCTCTAGTGACTGCACGTCACTGATATTTGGTAAGGACTGAATTAGCCTGACCTAAGCCTAAGGCAGGGGTCGGCAACCCAAAATGTTGAAAGAGCCATATTGGACCAAAAATACAGAAAACAAATCTGTCTGGAGCTGCGAAAAATTAAAAGTCTTATACAAATGTTATAATGAAGGCAACACATGATGTAAGAGTCTATATTACCTATAATAGCCTACTATCAAAATGACTGTGTGTTGCAGGCTGAAGCAAATCTTCTTTGACAGAAATGTTGAAATGCAATATTTATTCTACACATTTTTACAACATTAGAAACCATTAGTAAATCAGAGGCTACTCAAAAGGTGAGATAACTCCTGGAAATGACTGGCTATTAATGGCCAAAGGTATAGATGTGTGTGTCCAAGTTAAGGCTGTCTTCTTTTAATAGATTTATTACAATCTTTGGCAAGCTAGGTAATGAATGCTGTGGTCTGGTACAACATGGCACGCAAACAACTATCTGGTATTACATACAAAACTAAATTATATACAAAAAAGATAAAAGTAAAGGACATTAAATGAGCTCAAATATACCTACATTGAGGCAAAATGATGCAAAATTTACATAAAGCTAGCCTAAATAGCATGTTAGCATTGATTAGCTTGCAGTCATGCACTGACCAAATATGCCTGATTAGCACTCCTCACACATCAATAACATCAACAAAACCCACCATTATGTATTCACGCACAGGATAAAACTTTTGGTGGACAAAATGAGACAAAGAAGGTGTGGAAGATTGTACATGTAAACAAACTGTTATGTCACGGTCCACACTATGGTGAGTTCAAGAACCGCCAAAATTAGTAGGACAAAACGATGTTCACCAAATACTCTCATCAGTGAAGCATACACACGAACATATTAAACATTTATAACATTTGGGAAGGTTTGTGTCATGTTTGTCCTCAAATAATATCGGACTGCCGATATTATCGGACATTTCTAGTTTTTATTTAATTAAACTTGTGTAATGCAGAGAAACGTTTAATCAGGAAACATTACAATCACCCATCAATTATGTTTTCACATGAATTAAGTGATCTTAATTTTCATGTTTAAAAAAATGTAAAACAAATATAATTCCAACAACTGTTAGCATGCTAACGTTTACATTCTATCATGCTAACTTTTTAGCAAGTTTTACAGCCGAACACCTCAGAGTCATATAACTTGGTACTTGACACGTTACTGTTAGCATACTGACATTAGCATGGTATAACTTTTTCAGCCAATTTTGCAGCTGAACGCCTCAGACTAATATAACTTGGCACTTCACACATGCTAACTGCTAGCATGCTCTCGCTAGCATGCTAACATTAGAATGGTAACTTTTTCAGTAAATTTTGCAGCCGAACGCCTCAAATTAATATAACGTTGTACTTGACACATGCTAACTGCTAGCATTCTCACGTTGGCATGGTAACATTAATGTGCTAACTTTTTTAGCCAATTTTGCAGCAAAACACCTTAAAGTCGTTTGACTTAATTGGTACTTGACACATGCTAACGTTAAAATTCTAGCATGCTAACTTTTTTAGCCAATTTTACAGCCTCAGACTTCAGACTAATATAGCATGGTACATGAAACATGGTTACTGCTAGTATGATCATTAAGTAACATTAACGTGCTAACGTTTTTGCCAATTTTGCAGCCAAAAACCTTAAAGTCGTTTGACTTAATTGGCGCTTGACACATGCTAACGTTAAAATTGTAGCATGCTAACCTTTTTAGCCAATTTTACAGCCGAGGACCTCAGACTAATGTAGCATGGTACATGAAACATGGTAACTGCTAGTATGATCATTAACTAACATTAACATGCAAACTTTTTTAGCCAATTTTGCAGCCAAACACCTTAAAGTCGTTTGACTTAATTGGTACTTGACACATGCTAACGTTAAAATTCTCGCATGCTAACCTTTTTAGCCAATTTTACAGCCGAGGACCTCAGACTAATATAGCATGGTACATGAAACATGGTAACTGCTAGTATGATCATTAAGTAACATTAACGTGCTAACTTTTTTAGCCAATTTTGCAGCCAAACACCTTAAAGTCGTTTGACTTAATTGGTACTTGACACGTGCTAACGTTAAAATTGTAGCATGCTAACCTTTTTAGGCAATTTTACAGTCGAGGACCTCAGACTAATATAGCATGGTACATGAAACATGGTAACCGCTAGTAAGATCATTAACTAACATTAACATGCACATTTTTTTTAACCAATTTTGCAGCCAAACACCTTAAAGTCGTTTGATTTAATTGGTACTTGACACATGCTAACGTTAAAATTCTAGCATGCTAACCTTTTTAGCCAATTTTACAGCCGAGGACCTCAGACTAATATAGCATGGTACATGAAACATGGTAACTGATAGTATGATCATTAACTAACATTAACGTGCTAACTTTTTTGCCAATTTTGCAGCCAAACACCTTAAAGTCGTTTGACTTAATTGGTGCTTGGCACATGCTAACGTTAAAATTCTAGCATGCTAAACTTTTAGCCAATTTTACAGCTGAGGACCTCAGACTAATATAGCATGGTACATGAAACATGGTAACTGCTAGTATGATCATTAACTAACATTAACGTGCTAACTTTTTTTTGCCAATTTTGCAGCCAAACACCTTAAAGTCGTTTGACTTAATTGGTGCTTGGCACATGCTAACGTTAAAATTCTAGCATGCTAAACTTTTAGCCAATTTTACAGCCGAGGACCTCAGACTAATATAAGATGGTACATGAAATATGGTAACTGCTAGTATGATCATTAAGTAACATTAACGTGCTAACGTTTTTGCCAATTTTGCAGCCAAACACCTTAAAGTCATTTGACTTAATTGGTACTTGGCACATGCTAACGTTAAAATTGTAGCATGCTAACTTTTTTAGCCAATTTTACAGCCTCAGACTTCAGAGTAATATAGCATGGTACATGAAATATGGTAACTGCTAGTATGATCATTAAGTAACATTAACGTGCTAACGTTTTTGCCAATTTTGCAGCCAAACACCTTAAAGTCGTTTGACTTAATTGGTACTTGACACATGCTAACGTTAAAAATTCTAGCATGCTAAAATTTTAGTTAATTTTACAGTCGAGGACCTCAGACTAATATAGCATGGTACCTGAAACATGGTAACTGCTAGTATGATCATTAACTAACATTAACGTGCTAACTTTTTTAGCCAATTTTGCAGCCAAACACCTTAAAGTCATTTGACTTAATTGGTACTTGACACATGCTAACGTTAAAATTCTAGCATGCTAAAATTTTAGCCAATTTTACAGCCGAGGACCTCAGACTAATATAGCATGGTACATGAAACATGGTAACTGCTAGTAAGATCATTAACTAACATTAATGTGCTAACTTTTTTAGCCAATTTTGCAGCCAAAAACCTTAAAGTCGTTTGACTTAATTGGTACTTGACACATGCTAACGTTAAAATTCAAGCATGCTAACCTTTTTAGCCAATTTTACAGTCGAGGACCTCAGACTAATATAGCATGGTACATGAAACATGGTAACTGCTAGTAAGATCATTAACTAACATTAACATGCAAATTTTGTTAGCCAATTTTGCAGCCAAACACCTTAAAGTCGTTTGACTTAATTGGTGCTTGACACATGCTAACGTTAAAATTGTAGCATGCTAACCTTTTTAGCCAATTTTACAGTCGAGGACCTCAGACTAATATAGCATGGTACATGAAATATGGTAACTGCTAGTAAGATCATTAACTAACATTAACGTGCTAACTTTTTTAGCCAATTTTGCAGCCAAACACCTTAAAGTCGTTTGATGTAATTGGTGCTTGACACATGCTAACGTTAAAATTGTAGCATGCTAACCTTTTTAGCCAATTTTACAGCCGAGGACCTCAGACTAATATAGCATGGTACATGAAACATCTCCTCTCTGAGCTGCCACCTTAACGTGGTAGAGGAGTTTGCGTGTCCCAATGATCCTAGGAGCTATGTTGTCCGGGGGCTTTATGCCCCCTGGTAGGGTCTCCCAAGGCAAACTGGTCCTAGGTGAGGGATCAGACAAAGAGCAGCTCGAAGATCTCTATGAGGAACACTGACAAGGAACCCAGATTTCCCTCGCCCGGACGCGGGTCACCGGGGCCCCCCTCTGGAGCCAGGCCCGGAGGTGGGGCACGATGGCGAGCGCCTGGTGGCCGGGCCTGCCCCCATGGGGCCCGGCCGGGCACAGCCCGAAGAGGCAACGTGGGTCCCCCCTCCAATGGGCTCACCACCCATAGCAGGGGTCATGGAGGTCGGGTGCGATGTGAGCTGGGCGGCAGCCGAAGGCAGGGCACTTGGCGGTCCGATCCTCGGCTACAGAAGCTAGCTCTTGGGACGTGGAACGTCACCTCGCTGGGGGGGAAGGAGCCTGAGCTAGTGCGCGAGGTGGAGAAGTTCCGGCTAGATATAGTCGGACTCACTTCGACGCACAGCAAGGGCTCTGGAACCAGTTCTCTCGAGAGGGGCTGGACTCTCTTCCACTCTGGCGTTGCCGGCAGTGAGAGGCGACGGGCTGGGGTGGCAATTCTTGTTTCCCCCCGGCTCAGAGCCTGCACATTAGAGTTCAACCCGGTGGACGAGAGGGTAGCTTCCCTCCGCCTTCGGGTGGGGGAACGGGTCCTGACTGTGGTTTGCGCTTATGCGCCAAACCGCAGCTCAGAGTACCCACCCTTTTTGGATTCACTCGAGGGAGTACTTGAGAATGCGCCCCCGGGTGATTCCCTCGTTCTACTGGGAGACTTCAATGCTCATGTTGGCAGCGACAGTGAAACCTGGAGAGGCGTGATTGGGAAGAATGGCCGCCCGGATCTGAATCCGAGTGGTGTTTTGTTATTGGACTTTTGTGCTCGTCACAGATTGTCAATAACAAACACCATGTTCAAACATAAGGGTGTCCATATGTGCACTTGGCACCAGGACACCCTAGGCCGCAGTTCCATGATCGACTTTGTAGTTGTGTCATCGGATTTGCGGCCTCATGTTTTGGACACTCGGGTGAAGAGAGGGGCGGAGCTTTCTACCGATCACCACCTGGTGGTGAGTTGGCTGCGATGGTGGGGGAGGATGCCGGACAGACCTGGCAGGCCCAAACGCATTGTGAGGGTTTGCTGGGAACGTCTGGCAGAGTCTCCTGTCAGAGAGAGTTTCAATTCCCACCTCCGGAAGAACTTTGAACATGTCACGAGGGAGGTGCTGGACATTGAGTCCGAATGGACCATGTTCCGCGCCTCTATTGTCGAGGCGGCTGATTGGAGCTGTGGCCGCAAGGTAGTTGGTGCTTGTCGTGGCGGTAATCCTAGAACCCGTTGGTGGACACCGGCGGTGAGGGATGCCGTCAAGCTGAAGAAGGAGTCCTATCGGGTTCTTTTGGCTCATAGGACTCCTGAGGCAGCGGACAAGTACCGACAGGCCAAGCGGTGTGCGGCTTCAGCGGTCGCAGAGGCAAAAACTCGGACATGGGAGGAGTTCGGTGAGGCCATGGAAAACGACTTCCGGACGGCTTCGAAGCAATTCTGGTCCACCATCCTCCGCCTCAGGAAGGGGAAGCAGTGCACTATCAACACCGTGTATGGTGAGGATGGTGTTCTGCTGACCTCGACTGCGGATGTTGTGGATCGGTGGAGGGAATACTTCGAAGACCTCCTCAATCCCACCAACACGTCTTCCTATGAGGAAGCAGTGCCTGGGGAGTCTGTGGTGGGCTCTCCTATTTCTGGGGCTGAGGTTGCTGAGGTAGTTAAAAAGCTCCTCGGTGGCAAGGCCCCGGGGGTGGATGAGATCCGCCCGGAGTTCCTTAAGGCTCTGGATGCTGTGGGGCTGTCTTGGTTGACAAGACTCTGCAGCATCGCGTGGACATCGGGGGCGGTACCTCTGGATTGGCAGACCGGGGTGGTGGTTCCTCTCTTTAAGAAGGGGAACCGGAGGGTGTGTTCTAACTATCGTGGGATCACACTCCTCAGCCTTCCCGGTAAGGTCTATTCAGGTGTACTGGAGAGGAGGCTACGCCGGATAGTCGAACCTCGGATTCAGGAGGAACAGTGTGGTTTTCGTCCTGGTCGTGGAACTGTGGACCAGCTCTATACTCTCGGCAGGGTCCTTGAGGGTGCATGGGAGTTTGCCCAACCAGTCTACATGTGTTTTGTGGACTTGGAGAAGGCATTCGACCGTGTCCCTCGGGAAGTCCTGTGGGGAGTGCTCAGAGAGTACGGGGTATCGGACTGTGTGATTGTGGCAGTCCGCTCCCTGTATGATCAGTGCCAGAGCTTGGTCCGCATTGCCGGTAGTAAGTCGGACACGTTTCCAGTGAGGGTTGGACTCCGCCAAGGCTGCCCTTTGTCACCGATTCTGTTCATAACTTTTATGGACAGAATTTTCTAGGCGCAGTCAAGGCGTTGAGGGGATCTGGTTTGGTGGCTGCAGGATTAGGTCTCTGCTTTTTGCAGATGATGTGGTCCTGATGGCTTCATCTGGCCAGGATCTTCAGCTCTCACTGGATCGGTTCGCAGCTGAGTGTGAAGCGACTGGGATGAGAATCAGCACCTCCAAGTCCGAGTCCATGGTTCTCGCCCGGAAAAGGGTGGAGTGCCATCTCCGGGTTGGGGAGGAGATCTTGCCCCAAGCGGAGGAGTTCAAGTACCTCGGAGTCTTGTTCACGAGTGGGGGAAGAGTGGATCGTGAGATCGACAGGCGGATCGGTGCGGCGTCTTCAGTAATGCGGACGCTGTATCGATCCGTTGTGGTGAAGAAGGAGCTGAGCCGGAAGGCAAAGCTCTCAATTTACCGGTCGATCTACGTTCCCATCCTCACCTATGGTCATGAGCTTTGGGTTATGACCGAAAGGACAAGATCACGGGTACAAGCGGCCGAAATGAGTTTCCTCCGCCGGGTGGCGGGGCTCTCCCTTAGAGATAGGGTGAGAAGCTCTGCCATCCGGGAGGAGCTCAAAGTAAAGCCGCTGCTCCTCCACATCGAGAGGAGCCAGATGAGGTGGTTCGGGCATCTGGTCAGGATGCCACCCGAACGCCTCCCTAGGGAGGTGTTTAGGGCACGTCCCACCGGTAGGAGGCCGCGGGGAAGACCCAGGACACGTTGGGAAGACTATGTCTCCCGGCTGGCCTGGGAACGCCTCGGGGTCCCACAGGAAGAGCTGGACGAAGTGGCTGGGGAGAGGGAAGTCTGGGCTTCCCTGCTTAAGCTGCTGCCCCCGCGACCCGACCTCGGATAAGCGGAGGAAGATGGATGGATGGATGGATGGACATGAAACATGGTAACGTGCTAACTTTTTTAGCCAATTTTGCAGCTAAACACCTCAGTCATACGGCTTAAATAGTACTTGATTCATGCTAACTGTTAGCATGCTAACGTCAACTTTCTAGCATGCCAATTTTACAGTCATGTCACTTGGTACCGGACACATGTTAACTGTTAACATACTAACATTAGCATGCTAACTTTTTTTTACACCTCAGCGCCATATTAGGTACTTGATAAATGCTAACTGTTAGCATGCGAACCTTTTTAAGCTAATGTTTAAAAAAAACCTTAACGACATCATTCCAACAACCATTCAACATTAAATGCAGCAAACTAATTGGGCCTGACTTAATAGCGCCCACTTCTGGTGGCACGGGACAAAAAGATCTATTATGAGGTAGCAACAACACCCAACAATATGGAATTACTCACCACTGCGCCTGCCAGTTGACAAAGCTGAACGTGGGGTAGAGGAACCAGCCCATCTCGGCCATCGCCCCCTGCTGGCCGATGCCCATGAAGAAGTTCGGGGAGGGCGTGGTCTGGAAAGACACATTGACCCGGCCAAACCTGCACACAAGTGTGGCAAAAAAAAAAACATTTGAACCTTTGAACTGGAAGTAAAAGTGCTTATAATGACTTTGGAGCAAGACGACCTAAATCATGTCATCTTCATTCAGGTGAGGTAATCTGACCGCAGCGCGTGGGCGACGGAAGGCTCCAGGTGCACCATGGCGGCAGGGAGGCCCAGCGGCGACAAACACTCATCCCCGGCGCAGTTCATATCCCGGATGGGGCTACCGGGCTTGGCGTAGACCAGGACACCCGAGGCGTCGGACTTAGCCATGTTTCGCATCTGGTGGGAGATAGGATCGGTCGTGACCCGTCAGAGAATAACAACCAGGAGGACACGATACTTTGCATGAGCGCTGAAAGTCGGGAGGGTCAGTGAAACCATCTCACGTCTCTCTAAGTGCCGCGGCACACTAGTGTGCCGTGAGATACAGTCTGGTGTGCCGTGGGAGATCACCTAGTTTCACTTATTTGGGTTAAAATTATTTTTTGCAAACCAGTAATTATAGTCTGCACATTATGTGTTGTTGTTGAGTGTCAGTGCTGTCTAGAGCTCGGCAGAGTAACCGTGTAATACTCTTCCATATCAGTAGGTGGCAGCCGGTTGCTAATTGCGTTGTAGATGTCGGGAAGAGCGGGAGGCAGCATGCAGGTAAAAAGGTATCTAATGCTTAGACCAAAAATAAACAAAAGGTGAGTGCCCCTAAGAAAAGGCATTGAAGCTTAGGAAAGGCTATGCAGAAGAAAACTAAAACTGAACTGGCTACAAAGTAAACAAAAACAGAATGCTGGACGACAGCAAAGACTTACTGTGGAGCAAAGACGGCGTCCATAAAGTACATCCGAACATGACATGACAATCAACAATGTCCCCACAAAGAAGGATAAAAACAACTGAAATATTCTTGATTGCTAAAACAAAGCAGGTGTAGGGCAGTGGTTCTCAAATGGGGGTACGCGTACCCCTGGGGGTACTTGAACGTATGCCAAGGGGTATATGAGATTTTTTTCTAAATATTCTAAAAATAGTAACAATTCAAAAATCCTTTATAAATATATTTATTGAATAATACTTCAACAAAATAAATGTTTAGAATGAAGTTCATGAATCCAGATGGATCTCTATTACAATCCCCAAAGAGGGCACTTTAAGTTGATGATTACTTCTATGTGTAGAAATCTTTATTTATAATTGAATCACTTGTTTATTTCTCAACAAGTTTTTAGTTATTTTTCATCCATCCATCCATCCTCCCCCGCCTATCCGAGGTCGGGTCGCGGGGGCAGCAGCTTAAGCAGGGAAGCCCAGACTTCCCTCTCCCCAGCCACTTTGTCCAGCTCCTCCCGGGGGATCTCGAGGCGTTCCCAGGCCAGCCGGGAGAGATAGTCTTCCCAGCGTGTCCTGGGTCTTCCCCGTGGCCTCCTACCGGTCGGACGTGCCCGAAACACCTTCCTAGGGAGGCGTTCGGGTGGCATCCTGACCAGATGCCCGAACCACCTCATCTGGCTCCTCTCGATGTGGAGGAGCAGCGGCTTTACTTTGAGCTCCCCCCGAATGACAGAGCTTCTCACCTTATCTCTAAGGGAGAGCCCCGCCACTCGGCGGAGGAAACTCATTTCGGCCGCTTGTACCCGTGATCTTGTCCTTTCGGTCATGACCCAAAGCTCATGACCATAGGTGAGGATGGGAACGTAGATCGACCGGTAAATCGAGAGCTTTGCCTTCCGGCTCAGCTCCTTCTTCACCACAACGGATCGATACAGCGTCCGCATTACTGAAGACGCCGCACCGATCCGCCTGTCGATCTCACGATCCACTCTTCCCTCACTCGTGAACAAGACTCCGAGGTACTTGAACTCCTCCACTTGGGGCAAGATCTCCTCCCCAACCCGGAGATGGCACTCCACCCTTTTCCGGGAGAGAACCATGGACTCGGACTTGGAGGTGCTGATTCCCATCCCAGTCGCTTCACACTCGGCTGCGAACCGATCCAGCGAGAGCTGAAGATCTTGGCCAGAGGAAGCCATCAGGACCACATCATCTGCAAATAACAGAGACCTAATCCTGCAGCCACCAAACCAGATCCCCTCAACGCCCTGACTGCGCCTAGAAATTCTTATATCTTTTTTTTCCAAATAGTTCAAGAAAGACCACTACAAATGAGCAATATTTTGCACTGTTATACAATTTAATAAATCAGAAACTGATGACATAGTAATGTATTTTACTTCTTTATCTCTTTTTTTCAAACAAAAATGCTTTGCTCTGATTAGGGGGTACTTGAATTAAAAATATGTTCATCACAGAAAAAAGGTTGAGAACCACTGGTGTAGGGAATAGCGGTCAAGGAAGACATGAAACTGCTACAGGAAAATACCAAAAAAAAAGAAAAAGCCACCAAAATAAGAGCACAAGACAAGAACTAAAACACTACACACAGGAAAACAGCAAAAAACTAAAAATAAGTCAGGGCGTGATGTGACAGGTGGTGACAGTACACCTACTTTGAGACGAGAGCTATAGTGATGCATGCTTGGTTATGCTTTAAAGTCAAATCCAACAATTGACTTTAAACTTTTTACTGTCAACTGTGTTTTGTTTTTTAATGATTTCTGCTGGTGGTGTGCCTCCGAATTTGTTCAACGCAAAAAATGTGCCTTGGCTCAAAAAAGGTTGAAAAACACTGCTCTAATGGCTCCCTGGACCATTTTTAAAAAATGATTGAAAATGGAAAAAGATGGGAATTTTTTTTTTTTTTTTTTTTTTAGTATGTTTTTTGTTTGAGGACAAACATGACACAATTGTTAGAAATGTTTAATATGTTTGTGCGTATGGTTCACTGATGAGAGTATTTGGTGAACGTCGTTCTGTCGTACTATTTTCGGCGGTTCTTGAACTCACCATAGTGTGAACTGTGACGCAACAGGTTGTTTACATGCAAAATATTCCACTCCTTCTTTGTCTCATTTTGTCCACCAAATGTTTTATGCTGTGCGTGAATACACACAAAGATGCGCTTTGTTGATGTTATTGACTTGTTGGAGTGCTAACCAGGCATATTTGCTAATCAATGCTAACATGCTATTTAGGCTAGCTGTATGTACATATTGCATCATTATGCCTCATGTGTAGGTATATTTGAGCTCATTTAATGTCCTTTACTTTTATCCTCTTTGTATATAATTTAGTTTTGCATGTCTCATGACACATTATCTATATGTGATATTGGCTGCGTTTGAGATAGTTGTTTGTGTGCCATGTTGTTCCAGACCACAGCAAACATTACCCAGCTTGCCAAAGATTGTAATAAATCTATTAAAAGAAGACAGCCTTAACTTGGACACACACATCTATACTTTGGCCATTAAAAGCCAGTAATTTCCAGGAGTTATCTCACCTTCTGAGTAGCCTCTGATATACTAATGGTTTCTAATGTTGTAAAAATGTGTAGAATAAATATTACATTTAAACATTTCTGTCAACGTAGATTTGCTTCAGCCTGCGACACATAGTCATTTTGATAGTAGGCTATTATAGCTAATGTAGACACTTAAAGGCCTACTGAAACCCACTACTACCGACCACGCAGTCTGATAGTTTATATATCAATGATGAAATCTTAACATTGCAACACATGCCAATACGGCTTACTAAAGTGCAATTTTAAATTTTGCGCGAGATATCCTGCTGAAAACGTCTCGGTATGATGACGTCAGCGCATGACGTCGCGGATTGTGGAGGACATTTTGAGACAGCATGATGGCCAGCTATTAAGTCGTCTGTTTTCATCGCAAAATTCCACAGTATTCTGGACATCTGTGTTGGTGAATCTTTTGCAATTTCTTCAATGAACAATGGAGACAGCAAAGAAAAAAGCTGTAGGTGGGAAGCGGTGTACTGCGGCCGACTGCAGCAACACAAACACGGCCAGTGTTTCATTGTTTACATTCCCGAAAGATGACAGTCAAGCTTTACCATTGGCTTGTGGAGAACTGGGACAACAGAGACTCTTACTAGGAGGACTTTGAGTTGGATACGCAGACACGGTACCGTGAGTACGCTTCCAAACATTTGATCGCTTGCCCGTACGTGCGTGCCGCTACGTGCATGTCACGTAAATAATTCAATGTATACACCCTGATGATTATCTTGTGTGATGACTGTATTATGATGATAGTATATATGATAGTATATATCTGTATCATTAATCAATTTAAGTGGACCCCGACTTAAACAAGTTGAAAAACTTATTCAGGTGTTACCATTTAATGGTCAATTGTATGGAATATGTACTTCACTGTGCAACCTACTAATAAAAGTCTCAAAAAGTCTCACATACGTAACTTTGGGGACTTTGGGGAAATATATGTGCTGTATGAACTTTGGGGAGGTGAACGGTACTTTGGGCTGTGGGATTGAGTGTATTGTGCAGGTGTTTGAGTTGTATTGGTGGGTTATATGGACGGGAGGGGGGAAGTGTTTGTTATGCGGGATTCATTTGTGGCATATTAAATATAAGCCTGGTTGTGTTGTGGCTAATAGAGTATATATATGTCTTGTGTTTATTTACTGTTTTAGTCATTCCCAGCTGAATATCAGGTCCCACCCGCCTCTCACAGCATCTTCCCTATCTGAATCGCTCCCACTGCCCTCTAGTCCTTCACTCTCACTTTCCTCATCCACAAATCTTTCATCCTCGCTCAAATTAATGGGGAAATCGTCGCTTTCTCGGTCCGAATCACTCTCGCTGCTGGTGGCCATGATTGTAAACAATGTGCAGATGTGAGGAGCTCCACAACCTGTGACGTCACGCTACTCATCTGCTACTTCCGGTACAGGCAAGGCTTTTTTATCAGCGACCAAAAGTTGCGAAATTAATCGTCGATGTTCTCTACTAAATCCTTTCAGCAAAAATATGGCAATATCGCGAAATGATCAAGTGTGACACATAGAATGGACCTGCTATCCCCGTTTAAATAAGAAAATCGCATTTCAGTAGGCCTTTAAGTCATGTGTTGCCTTCATTATAAAACTTATATAAGACTTTTAAAGTCATTTTGATAGTAGGCTATTATAGCTAATATAGACACTTACGTCATGTGTTGCCTTCATTATAACACTTATATAAGACTTTTAAAGTCATTTTGATAGGAGGCTATTATAGTTAATATAGACATTTGCGTCATGTGTTGCCTTCATTATAACACTTTTATAAGACTTCTCATTTTTTGCGGCTCCAGATATACTAGTTTTTTGTATTTTTGGTTGAGTATGGCTCTTTCACCGTTTTGGGTTGCCGACCCTTGCCTTACATATTTGATTTTCAAAATAAAATAAATACACATAGAAATCTGCATTGGATTTGGATGAGGCTATTTTTGCAGCCATGGTTTAATTTTTTAAATTCCAAATATTTATTTTATATTCTATTTTTATATACTATTTTATCATATTATATTATATTATGTTATATTATATTATATTAAATTAACCATTTTTTCTGAGTTTTACTACATGTGTTTTTAGTAATGCATACAAATAATTAGGGACATTCCAATCAGGGATTTAATCTGCTGATTCCGATGACAATCATCTATAAGCCAGATCAGCTGATACCGATCCCATGTGTTGGAGCCAAATTTGTCTTTCTTCTTTTTGGCTGTCCAGAGTCGGGACCCGGGTTGGACCGCTCGCCTGTGCATCGGTTGGGGACATCTCTGCGCTGCTGACCCGTCTCCGCTCGGGATGGTCTCCTGCTGGCCCCACTATGAACTGGACTCTTACTATTATGTTAGATCCACTATGGACTGGACTCTCACTATTATGTTAGATCCACTATGAACTGGACTCTCACTATTATGTTAGATCCACTTTGGACTGGACTCTCACTATTATGTTAGATCCACTATAAACTGGACTCTCACTATTATGCTAGATCCACTATGAACTGGACTCTCACTATTATGTTAGATCCACTATGGACTGGACTTTCACAATATTATGCTAGACCCACTCGACGTCCATTGCACCGGTCTCCCCTAGAGGGGGGGTACCCACATCTGCGGTCCTCTCCAAGGTTTCTCATTGTCATCCCACTGGGTTGAGTTTTTCCTTGCCCTGATGTGGGATCTGAACCGAGGATGTCGTTGCGGCTTGTGCAGCCCTTTGAGACACTTGTGATTTAGGGCTATATAAATAAACATTGATTGATTGAATTTCCTTTTTTGTTTATATTGTTTTTATTTTGTTTTCTCTAATTGATTGCTGGCCTCAGTTCATGCTGAATTTCCTTTTCGGCAGATTGCTCCGCCCACTTCCTCTTGAGAACCAGGAAGTGTTGACAGGGATGGGACCGTTGCTATGGTGCGGTTGCCATGGTGACCCCATTTAATTGGGTTAGGTGGGAACACTCTGAGGCGATTGCATGGAGGACACAAAAAGTTTTCGACCGTGCCGTGCGGGCCGTGTGTGGTCAGGTCTCGCTGCTGTGACAATATTCCATTCAAGCACTCTGGACATTGACTCATTATCACGCGTCAAACTAGTCAACACAGTATCAGCCCAAAAGGTAAAGGCTGTACGTCATACTTGCCAACCCTCCCGGATTTTCCGGGAGACTCCCGAAAACCTCCCGGGACAAATTTTCTCCCGAAAATCTCCCGAAATTCAGGCGGACTCAGGTCCATGCGGACCTGAGATGCTAACCCACAATATAAACAGCGTGCCTGCCCAATGACGTTATAACTGTAGAATGATCGAGGGCGAGTTCTTGGTTTCTTATGTGGGTTTATTGTTAGGCAGTTTCATTAACGTCCTCCCAGCGCGGTAACAACACACAACAACGGCAGTCACGTTTTTGTCTACCGTAAAGCAGTTCGTCTGCCGTAAACAGCAATGTTGTGACACTCTTAAACAGGACAATACTGCCATCTAGTGCATTTGATGAAAGCACTTTTGTGCGTGCCACACAGCAATGCATCATCAGAGAGGGTGTTCAGCATGGTTCGAAAAATAGTGACAGAGAATAGAACAAGGATGGACAATTCAACCCTTAACTCAACAATGAGTAGATGAGTGTTATGTGTGTGTATATGTGTAAATAAATGAACACTGAAATTCAAGTATTTATTTTATATATATATATATATATATATATATATATATATATATATATATATATATATATATATATATAATAAAATAAATATACATTTATAGCTAGAATTCACTGAAAATCAAGTATTTCTTTATATATATATGTGTATATATATATATATATATATATATATATATATATATATATATGAAATACTTGACTTAGTATTTCGTCAGGTATTTCTTATATATATATATATAATAAAAGAAATATATATTTATAGCTAGAATTCACTGAAAGTCAAGTATTTCTTATATATATATATGTATATATATATGAAATACTTGACTTAGTATTTCGTCAAGTATTTCTTATATATATATATATATATATATATATATATATATATATATATATATATTTGAAATACTTGACTCATATATATATATATACATATATATATATATATATATATATATATATATATATATATATATATATATATATATATATATTTATGAAATACTTGACTTGGTGAATTCTAGCTGTAAATATACTCCTCCCCTCTTAACCAGGCCCCCGCCCCCCACCTCCCGAAATCGGAGGTCTCAAGGTTGGCAAGTATGCTGTACGTTAAGTCGAAAACTTTAGTCTTCGTTCGTTTTGGAAAAGGACTAAGTTTGAATGTCAGTAAGACACATAGTGGACACTTCATTAGGGACAGGAAGTACTCAGACTGCATGTCAGAAACTAATGAAGAGGATCTCAACCCGTGTTCAACGCGCAGTGTGTGCAACCGGAGCGCACGCTGTCTGACGGCGTTCAGCCAAAGGCCGGGCTGTTTCGCCTCGTTTGGACCAGGAGACGGGAGGTCAGCGGACGGGATCGTCGTTTTGGGCCAGCACCAACGCAGCGGCAGGCAGACGGAGGACGCCGCGCTGATCCCAGCCGTTCGGACAACAGCCGCCGCAGCCCTCGCCGTTTGGAGCGACAGCTGAGCAGCGCTGGGACGCGCAACGCTGTTTCAAGTTTTGTACTGTTTTCGAAGATATTGAACTCTTTCGAAGAAAATCTTTTGAAGATAAGAACAAAGTCACGGGCCGGCATCAAGTAAAGTAAATGTATGTAGCGCGCTACACAGGTTAATATATGGCCATATCAATCAATCAATCAATGTTTATTTATATAGCCCTAAATCACAAGTGTCTCAAAGGGCTGCACAAGCCACAACGACATCCTTGGTTCAGAACCCACAAAAGGGCAAGGAAAAACTCACAACCCAGTGGGACGTCGATGTGAATGACTATGAGAAACCTTGGAGAGGACTGCAGATGTGGGTGACACCCTCCCCCTCTTAGGGGAGACCGGATGCAATGGACGTCGAGTGGGTCTAGTATAATATTGTGAAAGTCCACAACAGTATAGTGAGAGTCCAGTCCATAGTGGATCTAACATAATAGTGAGAGTCCAGTCCATAGTGGATCTAACATAATAGTGAGAGTCCAGTCCATAGTGGATCTAACATAATAGTGAGAGTCCAGTCCATAGTGGGGCCAGCAGGAGACCATCCCGAGCGGAGACAGGTCAGCAGTGCAGAGATGTCCCCAACTGATAAACCATCGAGCGGTCCACCCCGGGTCCCGACTCTGGACAGCCAGCACTTCATCCATGGCCACCGAACCTGTGCCCCCCACCCCTTCCACAAGGGAGACGGGGGCGGAGGAGAAAATATAAGAAACGGCAGATCAACTGGTCTAAAAGGGGGGTCTATTTAAAGGCTAGAGTATACAAATGAGTTTTAAGATGGGACTTAAATGCTTCTACTGAGGTGGCATCTCTAACTGTTACTGGGAGGGCATTCCATAGTACTGGAGCCCGAATAGAAAACGCTCTATAGCCCGCAGACTTTTTTTGGGCTCTGGGAATCACTAATAAGCCGGAGTTCTTTGAACGCAGATTTCTTGCCGGGACATATGGTACAATACAATCAGCAAGATAGGATGGAGCTAGACCGTGTAGTATTTTATATGTAAGTAGTAAAACCTTAAAGTCACATCTTAAGTGCACAGGAAGCCAGTGCAGGTGAGCCAGTATAGGCGTAATATGATCAAACTTTCTTGTTCTTGTCAAAAGTCTAGCAGCCGCATTTTGTACCAACTGTAATCTTTTAATGCTAGACATAGGGAGACCCGAAAATAATACGTTACAGTAATCGAGACGAGACGTAACGTACGCATGAATAATGATCTCAGCGTCGCTAGTGGACAAAATGGAACACATTTTAGCGATATTACGGAGATGAAAGAAGTTTTAGTAACACTCTTAAAGGGGAACAATATCACCAGACCTATGTAAGCGTCAATATATACCTTGATGTTGCAGAAAAAAGACCATATATTTTTTTAACCGATTTCCGAACTCTAAACTGGTGAATTTTGGCTAATTAAACGCCTTTCTATTATTCGCTCTCGGTTGTGACGTCACATCGGGAAGAAATCCGCCATTTTCTCAAACACATTACAAACACCGAATCAAATCAGCTCTGTTATTTTCCGTTTTTTCGACTGTTTTCCGTACCTTGGAGACATCATGCCTCGTCGGTGTGTTGTCGGAGGGTGTAACAACACGAACAGGGACGGATTCAAGTTGCACCAGTGGCCCAAAGATGCGAAAGTGGCAAGAAATTGGACGAATGTTGTTCAAAATACGAGGGTGTAGGGAAAGCCGACGAAAATGGTCAGTTGTTTGTTCCGCACACTTTACCGACGAAAGCTATGCTACGACAGAGATGGCAAGAATGTGTGGATATCCTGCGAAACTCAAAGAAGATGCATTTCCAACGATAAAGTCAAAGAAATCTGCCGCCAGACCCCCATTGAATCTGCCGGAGTGTGTGAGCTATTCAGGGACAAAGGACCTCGGTAGCACGGCAAGCAATGGCGGCAGTTTGTTCCCGCAGACAAGCGAGCTAAACCCCCTGGATGTCTTGGCTCACACCGCTTCTACCGTCCCTTAAGCCACCGAAGATGATCAAGAGAAGAATATCGACCCTAGTTTCCCTGGCCTGCTGACATTAACTCCAAAACTGGACAGATCAGCTTTCAGGAAAAGAGAGCGGATGAGGGTATGTCTACAGAATATATTAATTGATGAAAACTTTATTCATTACTCGCGGTTTTACGTAAATTATTATACATAAACTGTGTTTACCAATAATTTAGCTTAAAAACATTACAACACTTAAAAACAAACACATACCAATCGTTGGTTAGAAGGCGATCGCCGAATTCGTCCTCGCTTTCTCCCGTGTCGCTGGCTGTCGTGTCGTTTTCGTCGGTTTAGCTTGCATACGGTTCAAACCGATATGGCTCAATAGCTTCAGTTTCTTCTTCAATTTCGCTTAAGAAATCCGAGTCTGAATCCAAGCTAATGTCGCTATACCTTGCTGTCCATCCGCCATGTTTGTTTGTATTGGCATCACTATGTGACGTCACAGGAAAATGGACGGGTGTATATAACGATGGTTAAAATCAGGCACTTTGAAGCTTTTTTTTAGGGATATTGCGTGATGGGTAAAATTTTGAAAAAAACTTCGAAAAATAAAATAAGCCACTGGGAACTGATTTTTTTTATGATTTTAACCCTTCTGAAATTGTGATAATGTTCTCCTTTAATGTGAGACTCAAACGAGAGAGTTGGGTCGAACATAATACCCAGATTCTTTACCGAGTCGCCTTGTGTAATTGTTTGGTTATCAAATGTTAAGGTGGTATTATTAGATGGATGTGGGTGTCTAGCAGGACCGATAATCAGCATTTCCGTTTTTTTTGGCGTTGAGTTGCAAAAAGTTAGCGGACATCCATTGTCATATGACAGTGTGTGCACACAAAGACAGCAACAAAAAATCCAATGCATTGGTGGTTCATATTCATTATTTAACCCGTTTGTGGGCATTTTCTATGAGGTTTTGTGCATGATTGCAACCCGTTCGTGGGTACATTTCAAATACAAGGTGGTGTTTTATGATTCCTTGTGCAAGCCCGTTCATGGGTGAGGCTTTGGTTCGAACAAATGCAAATGAATAACTGCGGTTTTGACTTACATTAACAAGGTTTCCATATAGTTGTGTCATGACTTGGTCCTGGGGTTTAGTTTTTCTAGAAGGCAACGGTGAGTTGGCTCGGGCGAGACGGCAATGAGAGTACATAATTTATTTTTTACACTAATAAAGGACAAAAAAAAAAAGAGTACAAACGAAAAGCGCGCACAGTGGCGGAGAAACAACTTGGCTATGAAAACAAATACTTGCACAAAGGCAAAAACTATGAACAACAAAAAACACTAACTGTGGCAATAATAAACAAAACTTACTTGGCATGGACAAAAAGGAGCAGCGTGAACGATGGACATGAAGAAAGAGTCAGAAATGTGCAGAGCATAAATGTGGGGATGTCACCAGAAAGACAAACTGAAAACAATTAACTTAAATACTACAGACATGATTAACGAAAACAGGTGCGTGACTCAAAACGTGAAACAGGTGCGTGACGTGACAGGTGAAAACTAATGGGTTGCTATGGTGACAAACAAGAGTGCACAATGAGTCCAAACGTGGAACAGGTGAAACTAATGGGTAATCATGGAAACAAGACAAGGGAGTGAAAAGCCAGAAACTAAAGAGTCCAATAACTAAACAAAACATGACTAAAACAAAACATGATTACACAGACATGACAATTTGATCTGATTTTGAATTGTGGGTTGTGCATAATCGTGGATCCTGGAAATGGCAAACATGATGCTTTGGAAATGCATGACCATGCGTTAATGGAGGAGTCAATGTAACGCATTCAGTTGGTGACACAATTAAAGGTCAAATGGAACCCTCACAGGCTGAATTGTCAGAAATGACTGAAAATCAGTCACAGCCTGCAGAGATAGAAAAACAGGTGGACACAGATCAAACGTCTGATGTTGAAAAACAATCCCAGGATGTAAAAAAACGCACAGTGAAAATGACACCAAAAGGCCTAATGGAGAGAATTGAAACACTTCATAAGGAGAGAAGATCCAAATTAAACAAGGCAAGCAACATGCAAAAACATATCATGGAGATGATGGAAAATGGAGCGGAGAAAATGGAAGTGCAATCAGCTTTCACCAAATATCTCAATGTTATAAAGGAAACTGCAAGTGCACACAAATCCCTCCTACCAATTCTACCTACAGAGGACCAAATCAAACACGACATATGGTACAAAGCCAAAGGAATCAATGAACATGAATGTATTGAGCATGTTAACACCTGGACAAAAACAACAACCCTGGAAAATATCGAGGATATGGAAAACGAAATCAATCCAAATGACAGCATTACTAATGTTATAAGTCACAAATCACATGGGAGTCACACACGGTCTGGTTCGAGTACATCAAGCACCTCCTCAGCTCGCAGACAGGCAGAGCCCGAAAGGGCTGCCCTCGCTGTCCGCTCTACAGCTCTAAAAGAAAAACATGCGTTGGAAGAGGAGGAGGAAAAGATAAGAAGGAAATTGGAAGAGGAGGAGTCACAGATCAAAAAGAAATTGGAAGAGGAGAGGGAAAGAATCAGAAAGGAAATGATGGACCTGGATGCTCAATTGGCAGCTGCTGATCAGAATCACAATCAGAATCAGAAATACTTTATTAATCCCTGAGGGGAAATTAAAATTTTCAGCACAATCCCATTCAAGATCAGACAAACATTACAGGGAGACAGAACAGGATCGCTGGCGGGTCTGCTAACTTCCGGCGCCCCTTACAAAAAAGGTGAGATACAGGTAAACAATAGGGGGTGAAAATAAAAATAAAAAAATCGGTATAAGCCTGGGCCCCTAGAGCAGAGTATTTCAACCACTGTGCCGCGGTAGTGTGCCGTGAGATATTGTCTGGTGTGCCGTGGGAAAATATGCAACTTCACCTAATTGGTCCAAAAAATATTTTTTGCAAATCAATAATTATAATCTGCAAATAATGTGCCGTTGCTTAGTGTCTGTGCTGTGTAAACAACGTAATACTCCATGTCAGTAGGTGGCAGCGGGTAGTTAATTGCTTTGTAAAAGTCGTAAAGTGTCGGGTGAGACGAGGATGGTTTGTTGTGATCCCAATATGCAGACCACATCGGGAGGCAGTGTGCAGGTAAAAAGGTATGTAATGCTTAAACCAAAAATGTATTTACGTAAGGGAAAGGCAATGGCTATGCAAAACGAAAGTAAAACTGAACTGGCTACAAAGTAAACAGAACGCTGGACGACAGCAAAAACTTACTGCGTCCACAAAGTACGTCCGTTCTTGACATGACAATCAACAATGTCCACACAAATAAGGATAGCAACAATGTAAATAGCCTTGCTTGCTAACACAAACCAGGTGCGCAGAATAGCGCTCAACGGAAGACATGAAACTGCTACAGGAAAACACCAACAAAACAGGAAGAGCCACCAAAATAACAGCATAGGACAAGAACTAAAGCACTACACACAGGAAAACACTAACAAACTCAAAATAAGGCACGACGACCTGGTGGAGTTTCATTTTTTTAACGTTTTCTGCTGGCGGTGTGCCTCCGGATTTTTTTAATGAGAAAAATGTGCCTTGCCTCAAAAAAGGTTGAAAAACACTGCCTTAGAGAGGGGGTCCAGACTGAGGCCAAGGGGGAAAAAAACTCATAGCCATAGCACACATTCCTCTTACAAGTATGTAAAGAACACAAAGGACATTAAAGGCATTAAAAGAGCAGAGCTGATGCAACCAGCCAATTCTACATACAGCTATGAATAAAAAGTATAAGAAACATATACACTGTGGTGGCCTCTGCGGTGTTCCACGCCATCGTCTGCTGGGGTGGAGGGAGCATGGCCAGAGACAAGAGCAGACCCAACAAAGCAACCAAGAGAGCCGACTCCACTCTGGGCCGCTCACCAACTCTCGGCCAGTGTCCAGTCCGCATGGATGAGCGAGGATGCGTCTAAGGAGACATAGGTGTTCAATACCTGCTCATTCAGCCTAGACAGTGTGAAGCTTGTCCGTCCCGGCGCTCAGTGCTAGCTCCTGACGGAGATAGATATCTACATATATCCATATTTAAGAATTATTTCTTTCTATAGTCAGGTTTGAAATAACTAGTGTTTTCTCTTTGTGCTCTTTCTATTTTTTCTCCATCTCATGACCAAGGGTACACTGTGGACTACCTTGAGCTTGGAATGCAGGGAGTAGCAATACTCCTTTTTCTTTTCATATCCTGTCTCTTCTCAGAGTAGAAGAATTGACTTGTGTATTACTTCTGGAGGGTGGGGGCGAGGGACATATTGAAGAACACAGCACTTCCGTAAGGTTGGCAGATCAACTTGGCTGCGCAATTGAATGTGTTGTCCTAGGCTGGTCTCTATCTTCAAAGCTTTGAAAATAAATTACAAAATACCTATTCTGTTCTGGTGATAATTCAAACTCAGCTTATGTGTCATCAAAAGAATTTGGGATTGACCAGTAACTTAAATTCCCTTGGAGGAACATCTGGTCCAAACGCAACCCTCCGCAGCCCTGTCTCTTCATCCGCATCTCCTCCAGTCTCTCCAAACGTACTCCGGTGTGGCAGAGACCCAGTAGCTGGTCTCCCTGGCCAAAAGGCTCCCGGGAGGCAGATCCAGAAGTCCACAAAAAAGCCCCGCAGAAGTCACAAAAGTGCCACCCCTTGTCACACAGTCCCAAAGGGTCCCGAACCAAAAGGCAAAAAAAAAAAAAAAAAAAATTAAATAAATAAATAAATATTTATATATATATATATATATATGTATGTATAATAACACATGAAAACAAGAGGGAAACACAAAAGGATGACACAAGAGCACAGAGCTCCTGCCAACAGCAGCCACTACAGCGACGCCAACTTGGGAAAAAAAGTGCCGATGCGAAATTAGAAGTTTTAAAAGCTCCCAGCCTTCATACTCCCTCACATACAGCATCTGGTGGCATGAACTCTTACTTAAAGAGAACCAAGGAACCACCAGTCACTCTCAATCCCCAGGCTAAAGCACCAGTCATTCTCAACTCCCAGGCTAAAGACTATCAACCCCCCACACAGCAGCAGTCAAACCAAGGTTCACCGCCACCTCCACCACAGTCTATACACCATCCATCTGAGCAACAACAAATAACAGCATGGCAACTACAATATAGGACAACACCTCCCATTCAACCACCCACATCATTTGGCAAGAGCAACAGTCCATGCTTTCACACCCTTAACCCATTCAGGTACAACCGCAACTACCACTTTCTTTACCAAAACAGCAGCAGGTCTCTTGGAAAACAGTGCAGGACCATAGCCCTACAACCCACATGGACCCCCCTGTACAGCAATCAAGGCAAACTACCATTTCCCCTCCAACTGTACGTGATTTATTTCACAGGCAAAGAGATTGCAACATTGCAAATGTCGTTGCAAACCTCTCATCTACTCCCACCAAGGGAGATTCCCTATTTTGATGGTGACCCATTACTGTACAGAACCTTTGTCAGAGCATTTGTGCAATGTATTGAGAAAAACACAAGCAACAAAGGAGACTGTTTGTACTATCTGGAAATGTACACTAGTGGTCAACCTAAAGAACTGCTGCGTAGCTGTCAACACATGCCCCCAGATAGAGGCTATGAGATGGCAAAGTAATTGTTGGAAAAACACTTCCGTGACCAGTGCCAGATAACGGCAGCTTACATGGAGAAAGTGTTTAACTGGCCTTTGGTGACGTCTGAAGATGTACGAGCTCTGCAAGCCTACTCACTTTGCCTTCGAGAATGTTGCACTGCCATGGAAAAGGTGCAGTATATGCAGGAACTTATTTTACCCATCACGCAATATCCTTAAAAAAAGCTTCAAAGTGCCTGATTTTAACCATCGTTATATACACCCGTCCATTTTCCTGTGACGTCACATAGTGATGCCAACACAAACAAACATGGCGCATAGAACAGCAAGCTATAGCGACATTAGCTCGGATTCAGACTCGGATTTCAGCGGCTTAAGCGATTCAACAGATTACGCATGTATTGAAACGGATGGTTGTAGTGTGGAGGCAGGTAGCGAAAACGAAATTGAAGAAGAAACTGAAGCTATTGAGCCATATCGGTTTGAACCGTATGCAAGCGAAACCGACGAAAACGACACGACAGCCAGCGACACGGGAGAAAGCGAGGACGAATTCGGCGATCGCCTTCTAACCAACAATTGGTATGGGTTTGTTTGGCATTAAAGGAAACTAACAACTATGAACTAGGTTTACAGCATATGAAATACATTTGGCAACAACATGCACTTTGAGAGTGCAGACAATTTTCATCAATTCATATATTCTGTAGACATACCCTCATGTCAGCAGGCCAGGGAAGCTAGGGTCGATATTCTTCTCTTGATCATCTTCGGTGGCATAAGGGACGGTGTGAGCCAAGACATCCAGGGGGTTTAGCTCGCTCGTCTGCGGGAACAAACTGCCACAATGGCTTGCTGTGCTACCGAGGTCCTTTGTCCCTGAATTGCTCACACACTCCGGCAGATTCAATGGGGGTCTGGCGGCAGATTTCTTTGACTTTATCGTTGGAAATGCATCTGCTTTGAGTGTCGCAGGATATCCACACATTCTTGCCATCTCTGTCGTAGCATAGCTTTCGTCGGTAAAGTGTGCGGAACAAACGTCCAATTTCTTGCCACCTTCGCATCTTTGGGCCACTGGTGCAACTTGAATCCGTCCCCGTTCGTGTTGTTACACCCTCCGACAACACACCGACGAGGCATGATGTCTCCAAGGTACGGAAAACAGTCGAAAAAACGGAAAATAACAGAGCTGATTTGACTAGGTGTTTGTAATGTGTTTGAGAAAATGGCGGATTGCTTCCCGATGTGACGTCACTTTGTGACGTCATCGCTCCGAGAGCGAATAATAGAAAGGCGTTTAATTCGCCAAAATTCACCCATTTAGAGTTCGGAAATCGGTTAAAAAAATATATGGTCTTTTTTCTGCAACATCAAGGTATATATTGACGCTTACATAGGTCTGGTGATAATGTTCCCCTTTAATATGCCAGCTAACATGAAAACTGTGATCTCCAAGCTGCCGTACAGGCTGCAAGAAAGCTCGAGAGTCTCTGCATGCAACATATTGGAAAACCACCATCGCAGACCTCAGTTCTCCGACATTGTTGCATTCATTGAGCGACAGGTGAAAATTGTCTCTGACCCAGTCTTTGGAGACATCCAGAATGCACCACAGAGTACAGGAAGTAAACCTGTAAAAAGGAATGAAATCACAAGGTAAACCCAAATTCAAAGGTGACAGTTTTGCCACGACCATTACTATCGAAACCCCTGAAGCGGAAGATCCAACCAGATTTAAACCTGCTCCAAAGAAAAGTGCATCTGCTCGTACCACAAACGGCTGTATTTGCTGCTCTAAAAATCATGCTCTTGACCAGTGTCCTCAGATGGAGGAGAAGACCCACAGGGAGAAGATAACTTTCATAAGACAGAAAGGAATCTGTTTTGGGTGTCTTCATGTTGGACATCTTGGCAGGCATTGTGACAAGCGCTTGACCTGCAAGGTATGCAAGCAAAACCATCCAAGTCTGCTTCATATTAGTCAGAAGGAAAGAGCAAGCAACATAAATGCAAACCAAAATAAGGCAAGTAAACTATCTGTGAGTAATGCACAAGTATCTCTGCAAACATGTGGACGAACGGGGGCTGGTAACGGAAATGGAATTCTGTCAATTCTGCCTGTACAGATAAAGTCCAGCAAAGGACACACAGTCATACAAACCTATGCATTCCTGGATCCGGGCAGTACAGATACATTTTGTTCTGAAAGCTTGATGACAAAGCTCAACTTGAATGGAAGAAAAACTCAAATCAGTCTCCTAACCATGGGCCCAAAAACATCAGTTTCCTGTTACATGCTGACGGACTTAGAGATTTCAAGCCTCACTGGGCAACAGTTCTACGACCTTCCCAAGGTCTACACCAGAGGTGTCAAACTCAAATACAGAGTGGGCCAAAATTTTAAACTGAACAAAGCCAAGGTTGAACAAATTAACCTTTTAATAGGGACCCAAACAAGTTTTGCATTGAATATTGAACAAGCAAGGCTTATATAACTTTATAGTGACATGCAAAATCGAGTTTCAAATAATAATAATAATAATAATTCAAAAATATCAATGGCATATCAAATAAAATTTAAATAAAAATTGAATGCCTCTTTTCTATTTGCAGCCTTCTGAGGTAAATATCAAAACAAACTTTTTCCCCCGGCTAATAATACATTTGAAAATAAAATAACAATAATGAATGAATCAAACATTCAAGCCTTGAAGTAGCAAGAAAAAGTGCATGAATAAAACGTTAATTATTGCTCAGTTTGCTACACTGATTTGCTTTAACACTGAATATGGAACAAGCAACGCTTATATAACTTAATAGTGCAAAATCCATCCATCCATCCATTTTCTACCGCTTATTCCCTTTTGGGGTCGCGGGGGGCGCTGGGGCCTATCTCAGCTACAATCGGGCGGAAGGCGGGGTACACCCTGGACAAGTCGCAGTAGTGCAAAATCAACTTTCAAAAAACAAAGGAAAAAACATCAATGGTATATTAAATAACATTTTAATAAAACATGGAATGCCTCTTTTCTATTTGCAGCCTTCTGAGGTAAATATCAACATTAACTTTTTCCACAGGCTAATACATTTTAAAATAAAATAACAATGAATAAATCAACCATTCAGGCCTTTTTACTGCTCAGTTTGTGACACATTGATCTAATCTGATGTGCCCAAGCCAGATACCTGCCATCTTTTCTGGGATGCTAGTTCATCAATGTCGGGGCTCAGGTGGGCGGGGTTGAGGGGGTGGGGTTTGGTGGTAGCGGGGGGTGTATATTGTAGCGTCCCGGAAGAGTTAGTGCTGCAAGGAGTTCTGGGTATTTGTTCTGTTGTGTTTATGTTGTGTTACGGTGCGGATGTTCTCCCGAAATGTGTTAGTCATTCTTGTTTGGTGTGGTTTCACAGTGTGGCGCATATTTGTAACACTGTTAAAGTTGTTTATGCGGCCACCCTCAGTATGACCTGTATGGCTGTTGATCAACTATGCCTTGCATTCACTTATGTGTGTGTAGAAGACGCATATATCATGTGACAGGGGCCGGCACGCTGTTTGTATGGAGGAAAAGCAGACGTAACGACAGGTTGTAGAGGACACTAAAGGCAGTGCCTTTAAGGCCCGCCCCCAATATTGTTGTCCGGGTGGAAATCGGGAGAAATTCGGGAGAATGGTTGCCCCGGGAGACTTTCGAGAGGGGCACTGAAAATCGGGAGGGTTGGCAAGTATGAGTATTAGCGGTTAATGCGGTGTTACAGCTATATATAATACCGGCGGGCCGGCTCTAATGTTGATTTGATATTGCCTCAAGGGCCAAATTAAATTACACGGCCGCGGGCCAGAGTTTGACACCCATGGTCTACACCCAAAAAAGGATGCCCGTAACGACAAGCAACCTCATCAATGAAGAGGAGTTGGCTAAATGGCCATACGTTGGATGCTTGAACCCTGGGAAGTGGTCAACAGTCGTGGAAATGGACCGTATGCCGTTAAGACCCTATTGGGGTGGGTCATTAATGGCCTTCCTGACTACAGTGAGAAGAGGAGTAAGATTGGCTGCTCCACTACTACTGTCAACAAGATCTCAACAAAGCTGGAGGAGCTGCTGCACAATCAATATAACCATGATTTTAACGACAGGTCATCAGAAGACAAAGAAGAAATGTCTAGGGCTGACATGAAATTCATGAATCAATCAATCAATTAGGGATGTCCCGATCCAGGTTTTTGCACTTCCGATCCGATACCGATATTGTTTTTGCACTTCCGATCCGATCCGATACTGATACTGACCGATACCGATACTGACCGATACTGGCCTATCCGAGCATGTATTAAAGTTTAAAGTTATTTAGCCTACTTAGTTGTCAGAATCATGTTGAAAAGGGTTTTAGTACTCTTGATAACAACTAGCCATCTGAATTAGGGGAGTTTGAATAATACACAATGGTTGGTAACAAAAAACTGACCTGTTTATTCAAGGATAAACACAAAATAGACAAAATTATACATGACAAACAGAAATGGCATCATTGAACTAGGGCTGGGCGGTATGGCCTTTTTTTAATATTGCGATATTTTAAGGCCATATTGCGATACACGATATATATCTCGATATTTTGTCTCAGCCTTGAATGAACACTTGATGCATATAATCACAGCAGTATGATGATTCTATGTGTCTACATTAAAACATTCTTCTTCATACTGCATTAATATATGCTACTTTTAAACTTTCATGCAGAGAGGGAAATCACAATTAAAAAAATCACTATTTTTTTCATACGGTGTTGATGTGGAAATGTTTGCCTCGGCATTTTGATGGTGTGGACGTGTGGCACCGAATGGAGATAAGCGTCTCGACAGACGTTACAATATTTGAACAATGATGACGAAAACTGTTTTCTCTGTCGTGTCCGTGTGTCGAAAATTGTTATGCGCTTATTTTTTTATTTGATTTTGTGCGTGGCATAGATTTGCCGTGCGCAGAGGACGCTTGAGCAGGTGCGCACCTTAGCGGCTGCGCTAGCATCACAGCTAACGTTAGCCATGCTGCTACCTCGCTCTCTGCTGGGAGAGGGCGTATACGTATGTGACGTATGACGTGACAGTATGTGACGTGTGTAAGAAGGTGCGCTCGCTGTCTGTAAAAGGGAGACACAGGAAAGAGTGAGAAGAGCCTGTCGTGTAATGCCAGCAGCTAAAAGCAACTGCGTGAGAATCCACAGACCTGTGGATGTGTTGAAGGCGTGCTGGAAAATGCGGAACGGAAATTAGGGAGCAGCAGAAAAGTGGAATGTATTATTTAAAATCGGTGCGTTGGAAAACACGGACCGGAGTTTTTTTAAAACTGGATCTGGATCGGCATTTTCCCATGCCTTGCCGATACGCATTTTTTTGCAAATATCGGCGGCCGATCCGATCCAAATATCGGATCGGGACATCCCTACAATCAATCAATGTTTATTTATATAGCCCTAAATCACAAGTGTCTCAAAGGGCTGCACAAGCCACAACGACATCCTCGGTTCAGATCCCACATAAGGGCAAGGAAAAACTCACTACCCAGTGGGATGTCAATGTGAATGACTATGAGAAACCTTGGAGAGGACCGCAGATGTGGGTGACCCCCCCGCCCCATCCTCTCTAGGGGGTCACCCACATGAAGGTCATGACTGATTCGTGAAAGCTTCAAGTTAGACTCTACACTTTGGAACTGCCCTTTAAAAAGAAGGATGATGTGTCTCTGCCCAATAATCAGTGCGTTGCTAGGCAATGCATACTTGATCTGAAAAGGAGGTTTGGGAAAGATGAAAGATTTCAAACATCTGATGTCACACAATGGTGGTACTTTAATACCACTCAAAATCCTGCAGACAAAGCCTCAAGAGGAGTTAAAGTGGATGAGTTCCTGACTCACAAAGGATGGATAGAAGGCCCTGAATTTCTGAAGAAACAAGAGGAAGAGTGGCCAGCTGATATCTTGGAGTATGGGATTGCAGTGGAAGAACCTGAGGTAAAAAAGGAGCTCAGCACCAATGTAGTTATTGTTGATACTCCAAGTGCTACTCATCAAGTGATCACTTACTTCTCTGACTGGAAACGGTTGAAGAGGTCAGTTGCCTGGATTCTGAAAATAAGAAACTAAGAAAACTACTAAGTGATGACAAAATGGATCAGGAAATGATGCGTATAAAAGCTGCACTGACAAACCAAACTCTAACACCAGACGATCTTTCAAGAGCTGAGACGGCCATCATCCACTTCACTCAAAAGCAAAGATTCCCACAGGAACTTGCTTTATTGAAATCTGGGAAGAGTGACGTGAAGAAAGACAGTTCCATTTACAAGCTGGACCCCATTCTGGAAAATGGTTCGCTTAGAGTAGGAGGGCGATTGAGTAAAGCAGCAATGTCAGAGGATTCTGAACATCCCATTATCCTCGCAAAAGATTTCCATATCTCCGCTCTGATACTAAAACACATCCACGAACAGCTGGGCCATGGTGGGAGAAACCATGTACTCTCCAGGCTGAGAAGGGAATATTAGATCACAAGTGCTAATGCAGCCACAAGAAAAATCCTTTCAAACTGTCTTCTGTAAACGCCATAGAGGGATATTGGGCGAACAGAAGATGTCAGACCTACCTAAAGTTAAAGTACCAATGATTGTCACACACACACTAGGTGAAATTTGTCTTCTGCATTTGACCCATCCCCTTGTTCACCCCCTGGGAGGTGAGGGGAGCAGTGAGCAGCAGCGGTGCCGTGCCCGGGAATTATCTTTGGTGATTTAACCCCCAATTCCAACCCTTGATGCTGAGTGCCGAGCAGGGAGGTAACGGGTCCCATTTTTTTTATAGTCTTTGGTATGACTCGGCCGGGGTTTGAACTCACAACCTACCGATCTCAGGGCGGACACTCTAACCCAGGGGTGTCAAACTCAAATACAGAGTGGGCCAAAATTTAAAACTGAACAAAGCCGCGGACCAAGGTTGAACAAATTAACCTTTAACGTACTCTACGAGCTATCGTCACGTCCGCTTTTCATCCATTCTAACATCGTTCAGACCCAGTCACAAAATATGTGCGGCTTCTGTATGCACACACGAGCGAATGCAACGCATACTTCATCAACAGCGATACAGGTTACACTGAGAGTGACTGTATAAGCAACTTAAACATTGTTAAAAATATACGCCACACTGTGAATCCACACCAAATAAGAATGACAAACATATTTCGGGAGAACATCTGCACCGTAACACAACATAAACACAACAGAACAAATACCCAGAATCCTTTGCAGCACTAACTCTTCCGGGACGCTACAAAATACACCCCCGCTACCACTAAACCTCCCCCGCCCACACACACACCTTGTAGCGTCCCGGAAGAGTTAGTGCTGCAACGGGTTCTGGTTTGGTGTGGATTCACAGTGTGGCGTATATTTCTAACAGTGTTAAAGTTTTTTATTCGGCTACCCTCAGTGTAACCTGTATCGCTGTTTATGAAGTATGCGTTGCATTCTAATGTTTGTGCGTGCAGAAGTAACACATGTTATTTGACTGGGCCAGCACTTGTCTGGCTGGCTGGTGTTTGGAAGACTCCCGGGAGGATCGGCGGGCCAGCTTTAGTGTTAATTTGATATCGCCTCAAGGGCCAAGTGAAAATTTGGCCCGCGGGCCAGAGTTTGACACCCATGCTCAACCACTAGGCCACTGACTATGTAAGGATGTAGAGAGGATCGCTGCCGACCTAACTCCATTTACCAACGTCGGAGTTGATTATTTCAGCCCGGTTGAGGTCAAGAGAGGTCGTTCATTGGAAAAGCGATGTGGAGTCATCTTTACCTGTATGGCATGTAGAGCAGTCCATTTGGAAGTCGCCTACTCATTGGACACAGATTCCTGTATAAATGCTCTACGCAGCTTCATTTGTAGAAGAGGACCAGTCTCTCATTTAAGATCTGACAATGGAACCAATTTTGTTGGTGCTGAAAGGGAGTTGAGAGAAGCACTCGCTGCTCTAAATCACAGCAAAATACAGTCGGCATTTCTGGAGGAAGGAACACAGTGGAGCTTCAACCCACCAACAGCCTCTCACCATGGAGGTACATGGGAGCGCTTGATCAGAATGATCCGACGAACATTGACATCAGTTCTACGACAGCAAACCTGGAATGAAAAGCATTTCAAACGGTGCTGTGTGAAGTCGAAGCGATACTGAATGACCGACCCATAACAAGGTTGTCTGGGGATCCCAATGATCTAGAAGGCCTCACTCCCAATCACATTCTGACCATGAAAGAAACACCAATATTACCACCTGGATTATTAGAAAAATCAGACCTCTATCTCAAACGAAGATGGAGACAAGTCCAATACATCTCGGACGGCGTGGCGCAGTTGGGAGAGTGGCCGTGCCAGCAACCTGAGGCTTCCTGGTTCAATCCCCACCTTCTACCAACCTAGTCACGTTTGTTGTGTTCTTGAGCAAGACAGCAAACCTTGAATGACAAAGCATTTCAAACGGTGCTGTGTGAAGTCGAAGCGATACTGAATGACCGACCCATAACAAGGTTGTCTGGGGATCCCAATGATCTAGAAGGCTTCACTCCCAATCACATTCTGACCATGAAAGGAACACCAATTTTACCACCTGGATTATTAGAAAAATCAGACCTCTATCTCTAACGAAGATGGAGACAAGTCCAATACATCTCGGACGGCGTGGCGCGGTTGGGAGAGTGGCCGTGCCAGCAACCTGAGGCTTCCTGGTTCAATCCCCACCTTCTACCAACCTAGTCACGTTTGTTGTGTCCTTGAGCAAGACAGCAAACCTTGAATGACAAAGCATTTCAAACGGTGCTGTGTGAAGTCGAAGTTATACTGAATGACCGCCCCATAACAAGGTTGTCTGGGGATCTCAATGATCTAGAAGGCCTCACTCCCAATCACATTCTGACAATGAAAGGAACACCAATTTTACCACCTGGATTATTAGAAAAATCAGACCTCTATCTCAAACGAAGATGGAGACAAGTCCAATACATCTCGGGCGGCGTGGCGCGGTTGGGAGAGTGGCCGTGCCAGCAACCTGAGGCTTCCTGGTTCAATCCCCAGCTTCTACCAACCTAGTCACGTTTGTTGTGTCCTTGAGCAAGACAGCAAACCTTGAATGACAAAGCATTTCAAACGGTGCTGTGTGAAATCGAAGCGATACTGAATGACCGCCCCATAACAAGGTTGTCTGGGGATCCCAATGATCTAGAGGGCCTCACTCCCAATCACATTCTGAACATGAAAGCAACACCAATTTTAACACCTGGATTATTAGAAAAATCAGACCTCTATCTCAATTGAAGATGGAGACAAGTCCAATACATCTCGGACGGCGTGGCGCGGTTGGGAGAGTGGCCGTGCCAGCAACCTGAGGCTTCCTGGTTCAATCCCCACCTTCTACCAACCTAGTCACATTTGTTGTGTCCTTGAGCAAGACAGCAAACCTTGAATGACAAAGCATTTCAAACGGTGCTGTGTGAAGTCAAAGTGATACTGAATGACCGCCCCATAACAAGGTTGTCTGGGGATCTCAATGATCTAGAAGGCCTCACACCCAATCACATTCTGACCATGAAAGGAACACAAATTTTACCACCTGGATTATTAGAAAAATCAGACCTCTATCTCAAACGAAGATGGAGACAAGTTCAATACATCTCGGACCTATTCTGGAAACGCTGGTTAAGAGAATACTTACCTTTGCTACAGGAGTGGCAGAGTTGGAGCAAACAGAGAAGAAGTCTTGTCCCAAATGACATTGTACTGATCGCAGACACTACTGCTCGACGTGGCTCCTGATTACTTGGAAGAGCCATGGAGACTTATCCGGATAAAAAAGGATTGGTGCGTTCTGCTAAAGTCAAAACTAAAACGAGCACACTGGTCAGACCAGTTACAAAGCTGGGATTGCTTCAAGAAGCTGAAGTATAAAAAAAAAAACCTCAAAGATGATTATTATTTGTTTATGTTTATGGCTCCATTGTTATCATTATTTTGAATTGTTCATGGCATCCTGCCCTTCTCAATTAGGGGCCAGAGTATTGGAGCCAAATTTGTTTATATTGTTTTTATTTTGTTTTCTCTAATTGATTGCTGGCCTCAGTTCCTGCTGAATTTCCTTTTCGGCAGATTGCTCCGCCCACTTCCTCTTGAGAACCAGGAAGTGTTGACAGGGATGGGACCGTTGCTATGGTGCGGTTGCCATGGTGAACTCATTTAATTGGGTTCAGGTGGGAGCACTCGGTGGCGATTGCATGGAGGACACAAACAGTTTTCGACCGTGCCGTGCGGGCCGTGTGTGGTCAGGTCTCGCTACTGTGACAATATTCCATTCAAGCCCTCTGGACATTGACTCATTTGCACGCGTCAAACTAGTCAACACAGTCACCCTCAGTATCAGCCCAAAGGTAAAGGCTGTACACCATGTATTAACTGTACATTTTTCTATGTATTTATGGTGAGCTGTTTCACAATATCAACACAATATTTCCACCAGTTCCTTACTCCCCTTCATAACATACAAGTGTCTGATCAAAACAAAGTCAATAGTACACAATAACTAAATTAAATCAAAAACTATCTATTACGCATTCACATCCTTTTAGCCTTCAAAGTCCTTCTGCTTCCGTTTCCGACGGGAAACAAGATGGCCGACTTCCTGTTTATTTTCAAATGTGGGTTCTTGAGACTTTTATGTTTGCCTCTCATTTTTGGAGCTTTATATAATTATACTACAAACCCCGTTTCCATATGAGTTGGGAAATTGTGTTAGATGTAAATATAAACGGAATACAATGATTTGCAAATCCTTTTCAACCCATATTCAATTGAATGCACTACAAAGACAACATATTTGATGTTCAAACTCATAAACTTTTTTTTTTTTTGCAAATAATAATTAACTTAGAATTTCATGGCTGCAACACGTGCCAAAGTAGATGGGAAAGGGCATGTTCACCACTGTGTTACATCACCTTTTCTTTTAACAACACTCAATAAACGATTTGGAAATGATTAAACTAATTGTTGAAGCTTTGAAAGTGGAATTCTTTCCCATTCTGGTTTTATGTAGAGCTTCAGTCGTTCAACAGTCCGGGGTCTCCGCTGTCGTATTTTACGCGTCATAATGCGCCACACATTTTCGATGGGAGACAGGTCTGGACTGCAGGCGGACCAGGAAAGTACCCGCACTCTTTTTTTACGAAGCCACGCTGTTGTAACACATGCTGAATGTGGCTTGGCATTGTCTTGCTGAAATAAGCAGGGGCATCCATGAAAAAGACGGCGCTTAGATGGCAGCATATGTTGTTCCAAAACCTGTATGTACCTTTCAGCATTAATGGTGCCTTCACAGATGTGTAAGTTACCCATGTCTTGGGCACTAATGCACCCCCATACCATCACAGATGCTGGCTTTTCAACTTTGCGTCGATAACAGTCTGGATGGTTCGCTTCCCCTTTGGTCCGGATGACACAATGTCGAATATTTCCCCAAAAAATTTGAAATGTGGACTCGTCAGACCACAGAACACTTTTCCACTTTGCATGAGTCCATCTTAGATGATCTCGGGCCCAGAGAAGCCGGCGGAGTTCCTGGATGTTGTTGATAAATGGCTTTCGCTTTGCATAGTAGAGCTCTAACTTGCACTTACAGATGTAGCGACCAACTGTATTTAGTGACAGTGGTTTTCTGAAGTGTTCCTGAGCCCATGTGGTGATATCCTTTAGAGAATGATGTTGGTTTTTGATACAGTGCCGTCTGAGGGATCGAAGGTTACGGTCATTCAATTTGGTTTCCGGCCATGCTGCTTACGTGCAGTGATTTCTCCAGATTCTCTGAACCTTTTGATGATATTATGGACCGTAGATGTTGAAATCCCTAAATTTCTTGCAATTGCACTTTGAGAAACGTTGTTCTTAAACTGTTTGACTATTTGCTCACGCAGTTGTGGACAAAAAGGGGTGTACCTCGCCCCATCCTTTCTTGTGAAAGACTGAGCATTTTTTGGGACGCTGTTTTTATACCCAATCATGGCACCCACCTGTTCCCAATTCGCCTGCACACCTGTGGGATGTTCCAAATAAAGTGTTTGATGAGCATTCCTCAACTTTATCAGTATTAATTGCCACCTTTCCCCACTTCTTTGTCACGTGTTGCTGGCATCAAATTCTAAAGTTAATGATTATTTGCAAAAACAAAAGTGTTTATCAGTTTGAACATCAAATATGTTGTCTTTGTAGCATATTCAACTGAATATGGGTTGAGAATGATTTGCAAATCATTGTATTCCGTTTATATTTACATCTAACACAATTTCCCAACTCATATGGAAACGGGGTTTGTATTATATGATACGACATACACCACCTTCCATCCATCCATCTTCTTCCGCTTATCCGAGGTCGGGTCGCGGGGGCAGCAGCTTAAGCAGGGAAGCCCAGACTTCCCTCTCCCCAGCCACTTGGTCCAGCTCCTCCCGGGGGATCCCGAGGCGTTCCCAGGCCAGCCGGGAGAGATAGTCTTCCCAGCGTGTCCTGGGTCTTCCCCGTGGCCTCCTACCGGTCGGACGTGCCCGAAACACCTTCCTAGGGAGGCGTTCGGGTGGCATCCTGACCAGATGCCCGAACCACCTCATCTGGCTCCTCTCGATGTGGAGGAGCAGCGGCTTTACTTTGAGCTCCCCCCGAATGACAGAGCTTCTCACCCTATCTCTAAGGGAGAGCCCCGCCACTCGGCGGAGGAAACTCATTTCGGCCGCTTGTACCCGTGATCTTGTCCTTTCGGTCATGACCCAAAGCTCATGACCATAGGTGAGGATGGGAACGTAGATCGACCGGTAAATCGAGAGTTTTGCCTTCCGGCTCAGCTTCTTCTTCACCACAACGGATCGATACAGCGTCCGCATTACTGAAGACGCCGCACCAATCCGCCTGTCGATCTCACGATCCACTCTTCCCCCACTCGTGAACAAGACTCCGAGGTACTTGAACTCCTCCACTTGGGGCAAGATCTCCTCCCCAACCCGGAGATGGCACTCCACCCTTTTCCGGGAGAGAACCATGGACTCGGACTTGGAGGTGCTGATTCCCATCCCAGTCGCTTCACACTCGGCTGCGAACCAATCCAGTGAGAGCTGAAGATCTTGGCCGGAGGAAGCCATCAGGACCACACCTAATCCTGCAGCCACCAAACCAGATCCCCTCAACGCCCTGACTGCGCCTAGAAATTTTGAACAGAATCGGTGACAAAGGGCAGCCTTGGCGGAGTCCAACCCTCACTGGAAACGTGTCCGACTTACTGCCGGCAATGCGGACCAAGCTCTGACACTGATTATACAGGGAGCGAACTGCCACAATAAGACAGTCCGTTACCCCATACTCTCTGAGCACTCCCCACAGGACTTCCCGGGGTACACGGTCGAATGCCTTCTCCAAGTCCACAAAGCACATGTAGACTGGTTGGGCAAACTCCCATGCACCCTCAAGGACCCTGCCGAGAGTATAGAGCTGGTCCACAGTTCCATGACCAGGACGAAAACCACACTGTTCCTCCTGAATCCGAGGTTCGACTATCCGGCGTAGCCTCCTCTCCAGTACACCTGAATAGACCTTACCGGGAAGGCTGAGGAGTGTGATCCCACGATAGTTGGAACACACCCTCCGGTTCCCCTTCTTAAAGAGAGGAACCACCACCCCGGTCTGCCAATCCAGAGGTACCGCCCCCGATGTCCACACGATGTTGCAGAGTCTTGTCAACCAAGACAGCCCCGCAACATCCAGAGCCTTAAGGAACTCTGGGCGGATCTCATCCACCCCCGGGGCCTTGCCACCGAGGAGCTTTTTAACTACCTCGGCAACCTCAGCCCCAGAAATAGGAGAGCCCACCACAGATTCCCCAGGCCCTGCTTCCTCATAGGAAGACGTGCTGGTAGGATTGAGGAGGTCTTCGAAGTATTCCCTCCACCGATCCACAACATCCACAGTCGAGGTCAGCAGAGCACCATCCCCACCATACACGGTGTTGACACTGCACTGCTTCCCCTTCCTGAGGCGGCGGATGGTGGTCCAGAATTGGTTCGAAGCCGTCCGGAAGTCTTTTTCCATGGCCTCACCGAACTCCTTCCATGTCCGAGTTTTTGCCTCCGCGACCGCTGAAGCCGCACACCGCTTGGCCTGTCGGTACCTGTCTGCTGCCTCAGGAGTCCCATGAGCCAAAAGAACCCGATAGGACTCCTTCTTCAGCCTGACGGCATCCCTCACCGCCGGCGTCCACCAACGGGTTCTAGGATTACCGCCACGACAGGCACCAACTTCCTTACGGCCACAGCTCCAATCGGCCGCCTCGACAACAGAGGAACGGAACATCGTCCACTCGGACTCAATGTCCAGCACCTCCCTCGTGACATGTTCAAAGTTCTTCCGGAGGTGGGAATTGAAACTCTCTCTGACAGGAGACTGCCAGACGTTCCCAGCAAACCCTCACAATGCGTTTGGGCCTGCCAGGTCTGTCCGGCATCCTCCCCCACCATCGCAGCCAACTCACCACCAGGTGGTGATCGGTAGAAAGCTCCGCCCCTCTCTTCACCCGAGTGTCCAAAACATGAGACCGCAAATCCGATGACACAACTACAAAGTCGATCACTGCGGCCTAGGGTGTCCTGGTGCCAAGTGCACATATGGACACCCTTATGTTTGAACACGGTGTTTGTAATCGACAATCTGTGACGAGCACAAAAGTCCAATAACAGAACACCACTCGGGTTCAGATCCGGAAAAGTCCAATAACAGAACACCACTCGGGTTCAGATCCGGGCGGCCATTCTTCCCAATCACACCTCTCCAGGTTTCACTGTCGCTGCTAACATGAGCGTTGAAGTCCCCCAGTAGAACGAGGGAATCACCCGGGGGAGCACTCTCCAGTACTCCCTCGAGTAAATCCAAAAAGGGTGGGTACTCTGAGCTGCCATTTGGCGCGTAAACGCAAACAACAGTCAGGACCCGTCCCCCCACCCGAAGGCGGAGGGAAGCTACCCTCTCGTCCACCGGGTTGAACTCCAACGTGCAGGCTTTGAGCCGAGGGGCAACAAGAATTGCCACCCCAGCCCGTCGCCTCTCACTGCCGGCAACGCCAGAGTGGAAGAGAGTCCAGCCCCTCTCAAGAGAAGTGGTTCCAGAGCCCTTGCTGTGCGTCGAGGTGAGTCCGACTATATCTAGCCGGAACTTCTCCACCTCACGCACTAGCTCAGGCTCCTTCCCCCCCCAGCGAAGTGACGTTCCACGTCCCAAGAGCCAGTTTATGTAGCCGAGGATCGGACCGCCAAGTGCCCTGCCCTCGGCTGCCGCCCAGCTCACACTGCACCCGACCTCTATGGCCCCTGCTATGGGTGGTGAGCCAATTGGAGGGGGGACCCACGTTGCCTCTTCGGGCTGTGCCCGGCCGGGCCCCATGGGGGCAGGCCCGGCCACCAGGCGCTTGCCATCGTGCCCCACCTCCGGGCCTGGCTCCAGAGGGGGGACCCGGTGACCCGCGTCCGGGCGAGGGAAATCTGGGTCCTTTGTTTGTGTTCTTCATCGAGGTCTTCGAGCTGCTCTTTGTCTGATCCCTCACCTAGGACCAGTTTGCCTTGGGAGACCCTACCAGGGGGCATAGAAACCCCCGGACAACATAGCTCCTAGGATCATTGGGACACGCAAACTCCTCTACCACGGTAAGGTGGCAGCTCAAAAATTTTATTTATAATTATTACACGGTACTTATAGTAAGTGTCAGGTTTGTAAAGGCAACATTGTTGATTGTGTCTTAATTAGGTGTGTCTAATATGTGCTGACCTTGGTGAAGAAGGAGCAGTTGCCCTCAGACAGCCAGGCCACAGAACCCGCCACCGAGGGTGAAGGATCACATCCGTCGCCCGCATCCCTCAGCTGATACGACCCCTGACCCCAGCGCGCCGTCAGCCAATCGTATCTGGCGTCCAGTCGCTTGACGATCACTGGCATGCGCCATCCTGCGGGAGATGGAGGTTGAATGACCACCATGAACCGGATCAGGAGGAAGCTGGCTTACCCTGGGAGGTGAAGACCGCCTGGGCCAGGCCGCAGTTGTGACCCGTGCAGGCCCAGGAGTACAGAACACTGGGGATCCAGTTCCCCAGAGCAAAGACCGGTACTGGAGAGAAGTGGAGCCTGGACAGAACCTCCTTTTGACTGACAACAACAACAACAACAACAACAACACGTTACACTTTCAACTCATATTTGATCCGTATCAATCCAAATATAGATACCAAGGTATCGGATTGATACTATCCTAATGGGATTGATACTTGTGCTGCAGTTTTATTCCATATGTTCAGTAAAATAGTCGATTTTGTCCCTCCCCTCCTTTGGGTTGTTTTGTTTACATTTTATTATTTATATTTACATGGTTGTTATTTTGTTATTTTGTAATGGTGACTTTTTTGTCAAACAATTGTCCATCCATCCATCCATTTTCTACCGCTTATTCCCTTCGGGGTCGCGGGGGGCGCTGGAGCCTATCTCAGCTACAATCGGGCGGAAGGCGGGGTACACCCTGGACAAGTCGCCACCTCATCGCAGGGCCAACACAGATAGACAGACAACATTCACACTCACATTCACACACTAGGGCCAATTTAGTGTTGCCAATCAACCTATCCCCAGGTGCATGTCTTTGGAGGTGGGAGGAAGCCGGAGTACCCGGAGGGAACCCACGCAGTCACGGGGAGAACATGCAAACTCCACACAGAAAGATCCCGAGCCTGGGATTGAACCCCAGACTACTCAGCACCTTCGTATTGTGAGGCAGACGCACTAACCCCTCTTGCACCGTGCTGCCGTCAAACAATTGTGTGTGGTAGAAAGTAAATGGTTTTTTATATTCTATTACAAAGCCCAAAACCAGTGAAGTTGGCAGGTTGTGTAAATGGTAAATAAAAACAAAATACAATGATTTGCAAATCCTTTTCAACCTGCATTCAATTGAATAGACTGCAAAGACAAGATACCTAACGTTCGAATTGGAAAACGTTGTTATTTTTTGCAAATATTAGCTCATTTGGAATTTGATGCCTGCAACATGTTTCAAAAGGCTGGCACAAGTGGCAAAAAAGACTGAGAAAGTTGAGGAATGCTCATCAAACACTTATTTGGAACTTCCAACAGGTGAACAGGGTAATTGGGAACAGGTGGGTGCCATGATTGGGTATAAAAGCAGCTTCTATGAAATGCTCAGTCATTCAACAAATACGTGAGCAAATTGTCCAACTGTTTAAGAACAACATTTCTCAACGAGCTATTGCAAAGAATTTAGGGATTATATTCATCAAAGGGTTCAAAGAATCTGGAGAAATCGCTGCACGTAACATTGAATGCCCGTGACCTTGGATCCATCAGGCGGTACTGCATCAAAAAGCGACATCAGTGTGTAAAGGATATCACCACATGGGCTCGGGAACACTTCAGAAAACCACTGTCAGTAACTACAGTTGGTCGCTACATCTGTAAATGCAAGTTAAAACTCTACTATGCAAAGCCAAAGCCATTTATCAACAACACCCAGAAACGCAGCCGGCTTCGCTGGGCCCGAGTTCATCTAAGATGTACCGATGCAAAGTTGAAAAGTGTTCTGTGGTCTGACGAGTCCACGTTTCAAATTGTTTTTGGAAACTTTGAACGTTGTGTCCTCCGGACCAAAGAGGTAAAGAATCATCCAGATTTTATAGGCGCAAAGTTGAAGAGCCAGCATCTGTGATGATATGGGGGTGTATTAGTGCCCAAGGCATGGGTAACTTACACATTTGTGAAGGCGCCATTAATGCTGAAAGGTACATACAGGTTTTGGTGCAAAATATGTTGCCATCCAAGCAACGTTATCATGGACGCCCCTGATTATTTCAGCAAGACAATGCCAAGCCACGTGTTACAACAGCGTGGCTTCGTAGTAAAAGAGTACTAGACTGGCCTGCCTGTAGTCCAGACCTGTCTCCCATTGAAAATGTGTGGCGCAATATGAAGCCTAAAATACCACAACGGAGACTCCGGACTGTTGAACAACTTAAGCTGTACATCAAGCAAGAATGGGAAAGAATTCCACCTGAAAAGCTTAAAAATTGGTCTCCTCAGTTCCCAAACGTTTACGGAGTGTTGTTAAAAGGAAAGGCCATGCAACACAGTGGTAAAAATGCCCCTGTGCCAACTTTTTTGCAATGTGTTGCTGCTGGGAAAAAAAATTACATTCCTCAGTTCGAACATCAAATATCTTGTCTTTGCAGTCTATTCAATTGAATATAAGTTGAAAAGGATTTGCAAATCATTGTATTCTGTTTTTATTTAAGGATTACACAACGTGCCAACTTCACTGATTTTGGGTGTAAAAACTAGGGCTATCAAAATTAACAGGGTTAAATTCATGTGATTAATCACAAAAAATAATCACATTAATCATGTGCACACTTAGATTAATCATGCAATTCATTTGAACTGTACAAGCTATTTTACATTAACCGCTATATACCGGTAGTCAGTGAGGAGATGAATGCATACGTCAGTACAAAAATGAGTGAGGAGACTCGCTGGTAAATTTCACTCCACAATACAGCTTGAAAGAACCTTAGATAAAACTGTTACCAAGTTTTGTGCAAATATGTTCAGGTAAAACATTTAAAATATATATTCTGTATGACATTCGGACAATAAAATTGCATTTGTGTGCAAATATTGGGGTCTTTTCTTAAGTTAATTTAAGCGAGTGAGTAATCACCTGTGATTAATCATGATTAATCCGAATTCAAAAATGTCATTAATCTGATGAAAAATAATTTGACAGCACTACTAAAAATCTTTAACCAAACTAGCGGCCCGCGGGTATTTTGCGGCCACACATCCTCTAAAATTCAAAATTGGCCCCAAGACGTCATGTGGAATCTTGCCAGGAGATTGCATTCATTTTAAAAGTCCAACATTTTTGTTGATGCAATGATATCACTATAGACAGCATGAGGTTTTCCTGGTCAATTACTTTTTATTAAGACTTGAATGTAGACATACACAGCATTTATTTAAACAACCCAATGCAAACAACCTTCCCTAGTGATGGTGGAAAAAAAATCCAACCAACACATAATGTCTACAGACATGGTTACTGGACTTTGATGATATTATTAGACCTACTCAGGGGCCCAGTGGTTAGAGTGTCCGCCCTGAGATCGGTAGATTGTGAGTTCAAACCCTGGCCGAGTCATACCAAAGACTATAAAAATGGGACCCATTACCTCCCTGCTTGGCACTCAGCATCAAGGGTTGGAACTGGGGGTTAAATCACCAAAAATGATTCCCGGGCACGGCGGCCGCTGCTGCTCACTGCTCCCCTCACCTCCCAGGGGGTGAACTATGTGTGTATATATATTAGGGCTGTGAATCTTTGGGTGTCCCACGATTCGATTCAATATCGATTCTTGGGTCACGATTCGATTCAAAATCAAATTTTTTTTTCTTCCAATTCAACACGATTCTCGATTCAAAAACGATTATTTCCCGATTCAAAAGGATTCTCTATTCATTCAATACATAGGATTTCAGCAGGATTTACCCCAGTCTGCTGACATGCAAGCAGAGTAGTAGATTTTTGTAAAAAGCTTTTATAATTGTAAAGGACAATGTTTTATCAACTGATTGCAATAATGTAAATTTGTTTTAACTATTAAATGAACCAAAAATATGACTTATTCTATCTTTGTGAAAATATTGGACACAATGTGTGGTCAAGCTTATGAGATGCGATGCAAGTGTAAGCCACTGTGACACTATTGTTTTTATTTTTATTTTTATAAATGTCTAATGATAATGTCAATGAGGAATTTTTAATCACTGCTATGTTGAAATTGTAACTAATATTGATACTGTTGTTGATAATATTCATTTTTGTTTCACTACTTTTGGTTTGTTCTGTGTCGTGTTTGTGTCTCCTCTCAATTGCTCTGTTTATTGCAGTTCTGAGTGTTGCTGGGTCGGGTTTGGTTTTGGAATTGGATTGCATTGTTATGGTATTGCTGTGTATTGTTTTTGTATACATATATATATACATACATATATATATGTATATATATATATATATACACATATATATGTATGTATATATATATATATATATATATATATATATATATATATATATACATATATACATATATATATATACACACACACACACACACACAGTATATATATATATATATATATATATATATATATATATATATATATATATATATATATATATATATATATATATCAATGATGTGCAGTCACTAGAGGCAGGTGAAGCGGGGCCTCACCTGCCAACATGGAAAGAAAAAAAATGTAAAAAGAAAAATGTTTTATTAAATTGTTATATGTATCCAGTGATTATACTATAAAGTTATTTTCCATTTAACTTCACCCGTTTTAGATTATTTTTTATTTAAAATCGCTGAATTTTCACATTTGCCGTTCAAATACTGAGAAGAGACGGTGCGGTGAACAGCAGCCAGTTGAGGCACGTCACTGCGTTGTGCCTCACCATGGATTGCGGACTAGGCTAACTGCTGGCCTGCTGTGCAGTGAGACCGTATTGCTATATGAACTATATTATACATTTCCATAGTTTAGTTAGCTGAGGTATATAATGTACAGTGTATTTTGTCAACAACTGTATGTGTGTAACGTATTTCTTGTGCTGAGCGATCATAAAACGGCTGCAAAAGACGCACTGGCTGAGGCTCGCCTCCTGCACCCCCGCCGTAGAATGCACGGCAACCCCTGATGGGAGTGTTATATCAACTAAAGCCCACACTTAAACTTTCCACGTGCAAGATTGAATCTATTTAAAAAAGTTATTTCATAAGAAGCCAAAAAGTGCAAAAACAATAATGTTCGTGTTGGAGGAGTTGTGAATGACTGCTGGGCCACAACATTAGGTACACCTGCAGACTGCAGGTGTATCTAATTCACAACTCCTCCAACACGAACATTATTGTTTTTGCACTTTTTGGCTTCTTATTAAATAACTTTTGTAACCTATTTTTATGGGCTTTCCTCTTTGTGATGTTAAGTTCCTGTTATGCGCTGTTATACAGTATATGCCTTGAGCTCTTATTTTGAAGGCGCTAAGAGCGGAATTTTGACACGTTGGAGTGGAGCGGAAGTTTTTGAAAGAAGGTAAATAAAGTGGTCCTCGTGTAAACTGGAGCCTCCGTGTTTGTTATTTTGTAGTTTCATACAGTATAGGCGACATTTATAAACCCTCGGTTACACTTTTTTAAATAGATTCAATCTTGCACGTGGAAAGTTGAAGTGAGGGCTTTAGTTGATATAACACTCCCGTCAGGGGGTGCATTAATCCAGCACAACAGCGGCGCATGGACTTCATTTATAAGTAAAGGTAAGACCATAATAACGTTGTTTTTATTAAATGTGCTTTTTTGTGTGCTACAGTTTGTATGTGTAAAGTTAAAGTTAAGTTAAAGTACCAATGATTGTCACACACACACTAGGTGTGGTGAAATTTGTCCTCTGCATTTGACCCATCCCCTTGTTCACCCCCTGGGAGGTGAGGGGAGCAGTCGGCAGCAGCGGCGCCACGCCCGGGAATCATTTTTGGTGATTTAACCCCCAATTCCAACCCTTGATGCTGAGTGCCAAGCAGGGAAGAATGCTGGTATGAGCTTTTAAACATAACCCGTTAACTGCTGCCAATCAAATGGTGAATAAGATACTCTTTAGGGTTCATATGTTTGTAAATCTGACTGTGATGAAGTCAGTGCCTCACCAGCCATCAACCTCACCGCACGTCACTGATATATATATATATATATATATATATACAGTTATATATATATATATATTTGTTGTAAATCTTATTATTATAGTTTTTGTGTCATTAACTTTTTATTATTCATAACCAGCCCCATAAAATGTGAATAACATAAAACCTAAAATAGTTAAACCAGTGGTTCTCAAACTTTTGTCACCATGTACCACCTCAAAAAACACTTGGCTCTCCAAGTACCACCATACAAACATTACAATACAGTAGCGTATTAGGCCCAATAATTCATTAAAAACAAGGCGGGGGTTTTATTTACAAATATATCTGATATTTGTGGCCACCTTAACATTACACACAGTTGAACACTTCACACTGTGTTTGAATATAGAAAAATAAAACTTTACTTAAATAATGACACATATAAAAATAATTTCCCGTAATTAGGTGATTCTTTGGCCCACTTTTCAATGTTTTGTGATAAACATTGTGTTGTAAGAGTAGGAGTTGATTATTTAACGAAAATAAGAATATAGCGGTGTAATTGAAGAAGTCACCTGTGCTTCATGGCGGCGTTGTGCAGTCGTTCCCGCATCCACAGAGCATCCGTCACCGAGGAGTCGTCCAAGGAGAGGAAGAGCACCTGAGTACGTGCCGGCAGGTCCTCAACCAGACTGGACAAGGACGCCTCGGAACTCCACAGACACTCCAGGAAGGCGGACTTGTTGGTGAAGGCGTGAATGACCACAGAGCCACCCGACACTGCTCCGGGCTGGTACACAAACTCCCCACTCAGAGTCGGGACCCTGAACTCCGCAGCCTGGTCCCCAGGCTCGGGTGCGTCTATCGGCCCGGCGCGTCTTAGCTTCACCGTGCCGTCGTGCGAGGCTAAACCCGGTTGGCTCGCCTCGTCCTCGGTCAACTTCAGCCGCCGCCTCGGTATCTCCTCGGCTGTCGTCACGTGAGCGTCCACAATGAGCAACAAGTAGAGCAGACAGGACCGTGAACGCAACATCGTCCCACGCTACTGACGAGCGTCAGATTAAAAAAAGTCAGCACAAGCAAAGTTTGTTTTCATTTGAAGTATGGTCGTCCCGTATGGCCATTGATGGTGTTACTTTGAACCAGGGGAGGATTATAGTGGGGACTACGGCGACTGAAGTAGGTCAAAAAGCATGTAAACATCACATGTGTTACTTACTCCCGCATTGAAGCCACTTTCGTTCAACGATGGTTGACAAACGTGCATAAATCCAAATTACTAGAGATGTCCGATAATGGCTTTTTGCCGATATTGTCCAACTCTTTAATTACCGATGCCAATATCAACCAATCCCAAAATAAATAAATAAATGATGAATGGGTTGTACTTGTATAGCGCTTTTCTACCTTCAAGGTACTCAAAGCGCTTTGACACTACCTCCACATTTACCCATTCACACACACATTCACACACTGATGGAGGGAGCTGCCATGCAAGGCGCTACCAGCACCCATCAGGAGCAAGGGTGAAGTGTCTTGCTCAGGACACAACGGACATGACGAGGTTGGTACTAGGTGGGGATTGAACCAGGGACCCTCGGGTCGCGCACGGCCATTCTTCCACTGCGCCACGCCGTCCCTTAAATCGACCGATACCGATATATACAGTCGTGGAATCAACACATTATTATGCCTAATTTGGACAACCAGGTATGGTGAAAATAAGGTCCTTTTTTAAAAAATTAATAAAATAAAATAAGATAAATAAATAAAAATTTCTTGACTAAAAAAGAAAATAAAGCAATATAAAAACACTTCACATAGAAGCTAGTAATTAATGAAAATTAGTAAAATTAACTGTTAAAAGTTAGTACTATTAGTGGACCAGCAGCGCGCACAATCATGTGTGCTTACGGACTGTATCCCTTGCAGACTGTATTGATATATATTGATATATAATGTAGGAACCAGAATATTAATAACAGAAAGAAACAACCCTTTTGTGTGAATGAGTGTAAATGGGGGAGGAAGGTTTTTTGGGTCGGTGCACTAATTGTAAGTGCATCTTGTGTTTTTTATGGTGATTTAATTAAAGAAAATAAACCAAAAAAAAACCGATACCGATCATTTCCGATATTACATTTAAAAGCATTTATCGGCATCTCTACAAATTACCCAAAACACACGCAACATCATAAAACAGGAAACAGCTTCAATAAGCTAAAATGTTACAATCGCATAAATACTGCAGGATTAAATGCTAAAAATGTCAAAAACACTACCAAAACGAACTAAAAAAACATCTGTTAGGTGAAGTTCACGGAACAAAACGGAAGTCATCCAGGCTACCAGGAAGTTAAACCTGAGGATATCCAGTAGGGGTGTGGGAAAAAATCGATTTGAATTCAAATCGCCATTCTCACGTTGTACGATTCAGTATCGATTCTCATTGTTCAAAAATCGATTTTTTATTTTATTTTAATTTTTATTATTTTACTTTTTATTTATTAATCAATCCAACAAAACAATACACAGCAATACCATAACAATGCAATCCAGTTCCAAAACCAAACCCGACCCAGCAACACTCAGAACTGCAATAAACAGAGCAATTGAGGAGACACAAACACGACACAGAACAAACCAAAAGTAGTGAAACTAAAATTAATATTATCAACAACAGTATCAATATTATTTACAATTTCAACATAGCAGTAATTAAAAATCCCTCATTGACATTATCATTAGACATTTATAAAAAAAAAAAAGAAAAAAAAAAGAACAATAGTGTCACAGTGGCTTACACTTGCATCGCATCTCATAAGCTTGACAACACACTGTGTCCAATATTTTCACAAAGATAAAATAAGTCATATTTTTGGTTCATTTAATAGTTAAAATTAAAAATCTACTACTCTGCTTGCATGTCAGAAGACTGGGGTAGATCCTGCTGAAATCCTATGTATTGAATGAATGGAGAATTGTTTTGAATCGAAAAAATATCGTTTTTGAATCGACAATCGCGTTGAATCGAAAAAATCGATTTATAATCGAATCGTGACCCCAAGAATCGATATTGAATCGAATCGTGGGACACCCAAAGATTTGCAGCCTTCATATCCAGTAATAACAATTATTCAAATTCCACCTAAAGGGTTAGGGTTATCCTTGACTTTAGGCTAAAGATAAGGAACTACAATTTACAATTATTAATGAAATATACCCTTCCAATGATTTCTTTTTAATTTAACCTAATGGTTGACAACTATTCTTTTTGTAATGTTAACGTAGAAAAATATTTTTTGGAACGTACAATCATTTTGGGAGAAGTGAGCCAAATGGTATAGAAATGTCCTCATTCACTACAGCACAGTTGTTCTTAGGTCCTCTCCAAGGTTTCTCATTGTCCCATTGGGTTGAGTTTTTCCTTGCCCTGATATGGGATCTGAACCGAGGATGTCGTTGTGGCTTGTGCAGCCCTTTGAGACACTCGTGATTTAGGGCTTTATAAATAAACATAGATTGATTGATAAAATACAGTAGCGTACTAGGCCCAAGTATTAATTAAAACAAGGCAGAAGGTTTTATTCTACAAGTATAATTAATATTCTAGGCCACTGTAACATTACACACAGTTTGAACAGTAACACTGTGTTTGAATATAAGCAAATATAACCCTGGACTTCAGTCAAGTGATACTTTGGCATACCACTAGATGGGGCGTGCGTACCACTAGTGGTATAGCAAATACATTTATAAAATACAGCAACCTATCTATCAGTCAAACCCATTTACATAACCCTTAATCCCAGTAGACTCGAAGGGCTGCACAAACCACAATGACATCATTCAGGATCATTTGAGAGTCCAGTCTATTGGGGGCAAGCAGAGGTCATGGAGGAGTGGTCCACAATAAGTACATGACTTAGACCAGCTAGCACGTCCTCCAGGCATTATCTGTGGTAACCTCTCCTTCAAAGAGAGAGGCGCCGAAAAAGAGAAGCGGCAGATCAATTGGTCTAAAACAGAGTCTATTTAAAAGGGTTAATTATTTTTTAACGTTTCTAGGAAAAAAAATATACAGGAAAGGAGAGTTTTTATAGTATGACTAAATTTTCCTCATTCATCCATCCATCCATTTTATACCGTTTGTCCATTTTCAGGGTCGCTAATTTTATTTTTTTATTATTGATTTTAAAGGCCTACTGAAACCCACTACTACCGACCACGCAGTCTGATAGTTTATATATCAATGATGAAATCTTAACATTGCAACACATGCCAATACGGCCGGGTTAGCTTACTAAAGTGCAATTTTAAATTTTGCGCGAAATATCCTGCTGAAAACGTCTTGGTATGATGACGTCAGCGCGTGACGTCACGGATTGTGGGGGACATTTTGAGACAGCATGGTGGCCAGCTATTAAGTCGTCTGTTTCATCGCAAAATTCCACAGTATTCTGGACATCTGTGTTGGTGAATCTTTTGCAATTTGTTCAATGAACAATGGAGACAGCAAAGAAGAAAGCTGTAGGAGGGAAGTGGTGTATTGCGGCCGACTTTAGCAACACAAACACGGCCGGTGTTTCATTGTTTACATTCCCGAAAGATGACAGTCAATCTTTACCATTGGCCTGTGGAGAACTTGGACAACAGAGACTCTTACCAGGAGGACTTTGAGTTGGATACGCAGACACGGTACCGTGAGTACGCTTCCAAACATTTGATCGCTTGCCCGTACATGCGTGCTGCTATGTGCATGTCACGTAAATAATTCAATGTATACACCCTGATGATTATCTTGTGTGATGACTGTATTATGATGATAGTATATATCTGTATCATGAATCAATTTAAGTGGACCCTGACTTAAACAAGTTGAAAAACTTATTCGGGTGTTACCATTTAGTGGTCAATTGTACGGAATATGTACTTCACTGTGCAACCTACTAATAAAAGTCTCAAAAAGTCTCACGTACGTAACTTTGGGGAAATATATGTGCTGTATGAACTTTGGGAAGGTGAACGGTACTTTGGCCTGTGGGATTGAGTGTGTTGTGCAGGTGTTTGAGTTGTATTGGTGGGTTATATGGACGGGAGGGGGGAGGGGTTTGTTATGCGGGATTAATTTGTGGCATATTAAATATAAGCCTGGTTGTGTTGTGGCTAATAGAGTATATATATGTCTTGTGTTTATTTACTGTTTTAGTCATTCCCAGCTGAATATCAGGTCCCACCCGCCTCTCACAGCATCTTCCCTATCTGAATCGCTCCCACTGCCCTCTAGTCCTTCACTCTCACTTTCCTCATCCACAAATCTTTCATCCTCGCTCAAATTAATGGGGAAATCGTCGCTTTCTCGGTCCGAATCGCTCTCGCTGCTGGTGGCCATGATTGTAAACAATGTGCAGATGTGAGGAGCTCCACAACCTGTGACGTCACGCTACTCGTCTGCTACTTCCGGTAGAGGCAAGGCTTTTTTTATCAGCGACCAAAAGTTGCGAACTTTATCGTCGATGTTCTCTACTAAATCCTTTCAGCAAAAATATGGCAATATCGCAAAATGATCAAGTATGACACATAGAATGGACCTGCTATACCCATTTAAATAAGAAAATCGCATTTCAGTAGGCCTTCAAATTAGTTAAAACTTGGAAACATTTAAATGGCAGTAGAGCTCTAACGTTATAGTCTTTATTGGATACAATTAGTTTTTTATGTTTTAGTCTATTTTATTTTGTTTATTATGCAGGGCCCTGTTGAAAATGCTGTTTTTTCTTCTATACACTTTTGGAGGCCCTTAACATGCATAAAAAGTCCCCATATTTTACAGGCAATATGGCAATAAAAACGGGATATTTTTGGAATCTCCAAAATTAAAAGGGCAAAATTGGCTTTAGAAAAAAAATAGCCCTTCCTACCAGTGTCACGTATCGACACGGAAACCTCTATTATGACGGGACGCACTAAAAGCCTCAGGAACCCATACCTGAAAACGAACAGATAGTCAACCAGCTTGGTTTCCGTCTGCCATTTTTCGGTCAAAAACAGGGGTCGTACTTTTAACAAACTCCTCCTCGGGACTTTGACCAAATGGCCAGCGGTTAAAATGACAGATACTAGACCCATAGGCCATGATAAATCGCAAACACTTTTTTTCCTACGCAATTAGATGTGGGTGTGGCATGACGCCAAACTTTGCTCCGATGGTTCGCCACAAAACACGAAAAGTTAGTAACTTGGCTCCACAAACTCAGATCTTGTTTTACTTGTATTTTCTTGGAGATGATATTACTTACAAAGCCCCAAACCAGTGAAGTTGGCACGTTGTGTAAATCGTAAATAAAAACAGAATACAATGATTTGCAAAAACTTTTCAACCTATATTCAATTGAATAGACTGCAAAGACAAGATAATTAACGTTCAAGCTGGAATATGTTGTTATTTTTTGCAAATATTAGCTCATTTGGAATTTGATGCCTGCAACATCTTTCAAAAAAGCTGGCACAAGTAGCAAAAAAGACTGAGAAAGTTGAGGAATGCTCATCAAACACTTATTTGAAAAAAATTGGAAATATATGGCATAAAAGAGATGTTTCACAACAGTGGTTAAGTAGTTATTTAAGTAATAGATCTCAATATGTAGAAATTAATAAGACTAAATCACAGCCAAGAAGAGTAACTTGTGGGGTTCCACAAGGCTCGGTATTGGGACCTAAGTTATTTATATTCTATTTAAATGATATTTGTTCAGTATCTAATAAATTGAAATGTATTAGTTTGCAGATGATACAAATGTATATTGTTCAGGAGAAGACTTGAAAGAAGTGTTGAGGATAATGGAGGTTGAGTTGCTTCAGCTAAAAAAATGGTTTGATATTAATAAGTTTTCATTAAATGATAAGAAAACTAAATTTATGGTGTTTAGTGGTGCAAGGACAAATTGTGAAGCAAAATGAAAATTAAATCTAGTGGAAGTTGAGTATATGAAACTAAATTCTTGGGAATAATAATTTATCATAAATGATGTTGGAAACCGCGTATAAAGGGAAAAATATCCAAATCCATTGCTATTCTGTATAAAGTAAGACACATGCTGAATAAGAAATGTCTGCATATGTTATATTATTCTTTTATTTTTCCATATCTAACATATTGTGTTGAAGTTTGGGGAAATGTTTATAGAACAAACATAGACCCAATAATTAAACTTCAAAAAAGGGTAATTAGAATAATACACAAAGTGTGCTACTATGAACATACTAATCCATTATTTATAAGTTGTAATGTGTTTAAATTTTCAGATATTGTGTTTTTGAAAACAATGGAAATTATGTTTCGAGTAAAGAACAACAGCTTGTATTCTTAAGTTATTTCAATTAAGAGGAGAAAACTTTTTACGGGGGATATTGATTTTTGAAATAGGTAAAGTAAGAACGAAAATAAAATACAAATGTATTTCAGTTTTAGGAGTTAAATGGTGGAACAAGCTCAGTGATGAGTTAAAGACATGTAGTTCTTTGTTAAGGTTTAAGAAAACTTTGAAAGGTGAAATAATTGAAAATTATAAAATATAGTAACAATTACTTTCAACCCATTGATTTTTTTTTTTTAACGCTTATGTACCAGGCAATCTTATTTTCAGTGAAGGTATAGGATAGGCAAATATAAGCTTTGGCTTCAGCCTATCCCTTTTTCGGTCATTGTTTTTATTTTATTTTATTTTTGTGTGTAAATGTGTATGATTGTTAAATATGTATAATCTGTATTGTTAAACTGGTCACACAAAATGGTTCATGGTCGATGGTTGATTATAAGTCCGAAATAAACTTATTTCATTCATTTGGAACATCCAACAGGTGAACAGGCTAATTGGGAACAGGTGGGTGCCATGATTGGGTATAAAAGCAACTTCCATGAAATGCTCAGCCATTCACAAACAAGGATGGGGCGAGGGTCACCAAATTGTGAACAAATGCGTGAGCAAATTGTTGAACAGTTTAAGAACAACATTTCTCAACCAGCTCTTGCAAGGAATTTAGGGATTTCACCATCTACGGTCCGTAATATCATCAAAAGGTTCAGAGAATCTGGAGAAATCACTGCACGTAAGCGATGATATTACGGACCTTCGATCCCTCAGGCGGTACTGCATCAAAAAGCGACATCAGTGTGTAAAGGATATCACCACATGGGCTCAGGAACACTTCAGAAAACAACTGTCAGTAACTACAGTTGGTCGCTACATCTGCTGATGTAACAGTTGGTTGGGGGGTGCATAATAAATGTAAATAACATATCATAACATAAGTGCAAGTTAAAACTTTACTATGCAAAGCGAAAGCCATTTATCAACAGCACCCAGAAACGCCGCCGGCTTCGTTGGGCCCGAGCTCATCTAAGATGGACTGATGCAAAGTGTTCTGTGGTCTGACGAGTCCATATTTCAAATTGTTTTTGGAAACTGTGGACGTCGTGTCCTCCAGAACAAAGAGGAAAAGAACCATCCGGATTGTTATAGGCGCAAAGTTCAGAAGCCAGCATCTGTGATGGTATGGGGGTGTATTAGTGCCCAAGGCATGGGTAACTTACACATCTGTGAAGGCGCCATTAATGCTGAAAGGTACATACAGGTTTTGGAGCAACATATGTTGCCATCCACGCAACGTTATCATGGACGCCCCTGCTTATTTCAGCAAAAGACAATGCCAAGCCACGTGTTACAACAGCGTGGCTTCATAGTAAAAGAGTGCGGGTACTAGACTGGCCTGCCTGTAGTCCAGACCTGTCTCCCATTGAAAATGTGTGGCGCATTATGAAGCCTAAAATACCACAACGGAGACCCCCGGACTGTTGAACAACTTAAGCTGTACATCAAGCAAGAATGGGAAAGAATTCCACCCGGAAAGCTTCAAAAATTACTCTCCTCAGTTCCCAAATGTTTACTGAGTGTTGTTAAAAGGAAAGGCCATGTAACACAGTGGTAAAAATTCCCCCGTGCCAACTCTTTTGCAATGTGTTGCTGCCATTAAATTCCAAGTTAATGATTATTTGCAAAAAAAAATCAAGTTTGAACATTAAATATCTTGTTTTTGCAGTCTATTCAATTGACTGTAAGTTGAAAAGGATTTGCAGATCATTGTCATTCTGTTTTTATTTACGAATTACACAACGTGCCAACTTCACTGGTTTTAGGTTTTGTATATAAAATGTATACTTTGTTTTTGTAAAGGAATGTGTTTCATTTGTTTTGTTTTAATTAGATGTGAGTTGTTCATGCTGTCGTCAGTTATTGACTTGCATTGAAAGTGTCTTATTATGCATGTTTATTCATTGTTGTTTGTTTTGTTGATTGTTCAATAAAACAAATAAAACTGAGAATATCCATCTTTGTAGACACGAGAAGCTCAGAAGATAAAGCTGACAGAATGAAAACACTTATTTTTTTTTTCAGAAAGGAAAATCATTTTTTTTAGTATTTTTCATTAATGTTTTTAATGATGATATCAATGAGGGTTTTTTTAATCACTGCTATCTTGAAATTGTTACTAATATTGATACTGTTGTCGATAATGTTCATTTTTTGTTTCACTATATTTGGATTTGTGTGTCCTCAATTGCTCTGTTTATTGTTGTTCTTAATGTTGCTGGGACGGGTTTGGTTTTGGAATTGGATTGAATTGTTGTGGTGTTGTTGTGTATTGTTTTGTTGACTGATTAATAAATTCATTAAAAAAAAAAAAATTAAAAAAAAAGGAAAATATACTGATTTTTGCTATTGTTGGACAAATATCGGTGCAGTGGAAGTGTACTTTCCAAGTACAATAGTACAAATAATTCAATGTACTGCATACTTGCATTAATGTGAAGTTAATGTCCTTATTCCATTTAACCAAAATATGACAGGAATGTATTTCTAGAAACAAATTGACTGTTAAAAATTGGATGATGTTCCAAAAATATTTGTAGTAGTTATGTAAATAAAAGCTTTTTGATATAAAAGGTTGCTATTCATAAACTCCTAATGAGTGAAATGAAAATTGTGCTGGTAATGAAGGAAGGCGCAAAGAGGATTGATGTCCCTCAGTGAGGTCTGTTTCAAACCCTAACCCCCATGCATCATCATCATCATCATCTTCATCATCAGAAGAGCGGTAGCTACCTGTATCGACATCTCTTGGATTTCACAGATACAACAATCCCACCCCTAAATGTGCAATGGAGATCATGAAACTTCTTATTTTGGTTCTACTGCTGACCAGTGTTTTCTGTCTGGATGGAGACGACCACAGAAGTGAGGTAAGATCATTATTATTATTTTTTTACATTCCTAATCATCGCAAAACATGCTGGCTTATTTTTAGTTGGACTGCAGTCTGGTTGCCAGCTCATTGTAGAATGTACAGATATGTGTAATTATTTGTACAATCAATGCAAAATGTTTTATTTTTTTTTGCACAAGAACAAATGTGCAGAATCACAGATAATTGAGGATATTTTGAAGAGGATGGCCAGAAGACAAGCACCGCCAAAACAAACGAGGCTTCCAGAAAAGAAAGCCACAGGTGAGCTTTTTACATTAATATAAAAATATTGCACCGCCTGGTCCTTTTGATGGACGTCTGTTGATGGAGGTTCATTTGTGTCGTTATTACAAAAGCTTTTTTTTTTTTTTGCATTTCAATTTTATGAACTGATTTTTTATTTTTATTTTTTACATCAAACTATGCTGATAATTTCATTAAATAAACATTTTTGAGCAACATTTGTGTTTAATAATCGAGTTTGTCGATTTGTGTCTTTATTATGGAATTTTTGTTGGACACTGAATTTATGTTTACCGAATTTTCTGCATTTTAAATTTTGAGAAGTGATTTTTGTTTTTACATCACATTATACTGCTAATTTTATTTAATAAACATTTGTGAGTAAAATTCAGTTTGTCAAAATAGTTTTTTGAAATTCAGTGTAAAAAAATGTTTTGTATAAATCTTCAGTGTAAAAAAAAATTCAGTGCAGAAAAATTCATGGTAAAAAAAAAAACAACGCTGAAAATTTCTGTGTAAAAACAATTCAGTGCAGACAAATTCAGAGTAAAAATATGTAGTACAGAAATATTTGTTGTTTCAAAACTCAAGACTAACCTCTGGTCATTTTTAAAGCACATGATCGATTGCTTCAGTTTTAATTTACCAGAAGAAAGTCTTGAGTTTTGAAGCAACAAATATTTCTGCACTGAATTTTTATACACAACATTTTTTAAGCTGAATTTTTATACAATGATTTTTTTACACATCATTTTTAAACACATTTTCCCTTATTTTTTATTCAATTAAATCATTAGCATAATTTAATGTAAAAAAATTCAGTTCACAAAATATTCAATGATATAATATAATCTTAAGTGTAAAAAAAAAAAAGGTTTTGTAATAAAGACACAAATTAACCTCTGTATCTGTTTCCACTCAAGGTGTAAGAAGCCGTTCAACAAACAAACGTAAGTCATCTGACTTTCCTTTGGTCACGTGTGCAAAAAAAACAAAAAACAAGCTGCTACTTTTTTTAACGAGTGAGTTTTCATTCCAGGTCAAAGATTTCAAACCTTTGTTGGTCTGATGGGCAAAAGGAGCTTTGAGGATCCATGCAGGAGGCTCCAAACATCATTGATTACTGGAAATCTGCCTGGCAACAACTGATGTCATCCCTGCAGGAAGCCTGTGAGGAACAAAGACAAATTGAAGACGGCGAAAACAAAAAAACGTGTCAGCACTCTGAGATAGGAATAGAAGTGATTTCGTTTGTGTAAACAAAAAAAAAAAAGTTTTATTCTGAAATAAAGAAAATGTAACAATTCACTAATGGCAAATAAAAACAAAAAGGTCATGAAAACTTTCCACTTTCTAAAAAACATTTTAAGAACAAATTTAATCAGACACAAATTTAAAAAGTTTTTTATAATACGGTGCTTTCATTTGTTTTCTGTTTCCGTTTCTGCCTCGTGCATATTTAAAAAAAAATATTTATGGTAGTTTTAATATCTTGATCTTGAAAATTCCAGTGACGATATTTTTAGGTATGTCCATATCTTGGCTTTTTTCTTTAATATAATATTTGTATATACAGAGCCACATTGATAATGCTTTGTTCATTATAATCCTCCCACTTTATTCGCATTTATGAGGTCTCTAACATTGACGAAAACGCACACATTTTTGCAGACACATCAAGTTCGGAGAGAAATTCACACATCAAAAATGAGAAAATGTTTACCCAATTCTACCAGATTCACGTATTGTCAGAAAAATCGGTGGGAGACGTCATTCATAAGAGGACGCACGTAAAAGTCTCAAGAAGCCATATTTGAAAATAAACAGGAAATCGGCCATCTTGGTTTCCGTCTGCCATTTTTAGGCTAAAACAGGGTCATACTTTAACAAGCTCTACAAATAAACTTTAACCAAATGATCCGCGGTTAAAATTAAAGATACTAGACGCATGGGCGATGATAAATTGCGAAGGAAATTTGCCTAGGTTGGGGGTCAGCAACCCGCGGCTATAGACCCGCATGGGGCCCTTTAGCGCCGCCCTAGTGGCTCCCTGGACCTCTTTCAGAGATGTGTGAAAATATAAAAATGAAAAAAAAAAAGATTTTTTGTTTTAATATATTTTCTGTAGGAGAACATGACATGACACAAACCTTCCTAGTTGTTAGAAATCCCACCGTTTATATTATACATACTTCACTGATGAGAATATTTTGTCCTAACTTCAGCGAACCTTGAATTTATCGTAGTTTGTTTACATGTACAACTTTCTCCGATGCTGCCATAGAAAGACGTGTTTTATGCCACTCCTTTGTCTCATTTTGTCCACCAAATGTTTTATGCTGTGCGTGACTGCACAAAGGTGAGCTTTGTTGATTTTATTGATTTGCTGGAGAGCTTATCAGGCATATTTGGTCAATCCATAAAAGCAAGCTAATCGATGCTAACATATTGCATCATTATGCCTCGTTTGTAGGTATATTTGAGCTCTCATTTAATTTCCTTTACTTATGTCCTCTGTGTATTTAATTCATATTTGCATGTCTCATGACACATTATCTTTATGTAATATTGGCTGCATTTCTGACAGTTGTTGGTGTTCCGTGTTGTTCCAGACCACAGCAAACTTTACCCAGCGTGCAAAGATTGTAATAAATCTATTAGAAGACAGCCTGCCGTTTCCTTAAACTTGGACACACACGTCTATACCTTTGGTCATTCTAAGGCAGTAGTTTCCAGAAGTTATCTCATCCTGTGAGAAGCCTGTTTTGCAATGTTGCAAAAATGTGTAGATTAGAATAAAAATAAAAATACAATATTTCTGTCAACAAAGATTTGCGTCAGCCTTTGATAGTAGTCTAATATAGCTAATATAGACACTTACATCATGTGTTGCCTTCATTATAACACTTATGTAAGGCTTTTCATTTGTTTGCGGCCAATATGGCTCTTTCAACATTTTGGGTTGCTGACCCCTGGCCTAGGTCATAGGATGTGGGCGTGGCATGGAGCCAAGCTTTGATTTGATGGCTCGCCACAATATTTTTAACAACATACAACTTTGATAATTTGGCCTCACAAATTCAGATCTTAATCCTAACTGTTACAAATGATGACACCTTGAAGTGGCGTATGGGTCACTACCTATATGTACCAATTCATAGGCGAAAACTGCTCCTCACCATTACCAAACAGTCATTAGATCACTTTAGGTGATCATATTAGATACTAAACTGAGGGTCTATGATAAAAAGTGAATACATTTTGCCAATGCCACAGGATGTGGGCGGGGCGCCAAACTTTGATCTGATGGTTCGCCACAAAACACGAAACGTTAATTGTGTATGAATAAGAAGACATAATGAACCTTTCTAAGCAACGTTAATAACTCTGCTCCACACATTTAGATTTTGATCATAATTGGAATAAATAATGACACCCTGATGGGCTGGATTGGTCAGTGATTATTTGTACCTATTCATAGTGGGCGGTGAAAACCAATTAAACTGTCATTACGTCACTTTTGATCAGTGCTTCTCAATTATTTTCTGTTATGCCCCCCCAGGAGAACAAAACATTTTGCGACCCCCACCCCACAGCGACTATAAATATCAGTGGTCTCTAAAATTGTTAGAAGTACACCTCTGCATGAAATACTAGCCTTAACGTTGAAGACAAAAAAATATATATATATAAACTTACATCAAATAAGTATTACTTTTATCATCAATGATTATTATAAATATTAAAAATAGTATATATATAAATATGCATGTGTATATAAACATGGTTTTGGATCGTTTTTTCGAGATTCATATAAAAGGTTATGTAATTATTATGACGCTACTTCATAGACAATTACATTTTAGACAGCGGCCCCCAGTGGCCAACACGAAACCTGCAACAGATGTCTCAGTTAAAGTCCTCAAATTGAGTGCACACATTAGAGTCCATAATAAACCCACCTGACCCCGCTGTATGATCACAGGTTTATTAAGTGACTTTGTACAATACAAATGAAAAATAACATTAAAAATACAAAGATGGAGTACATAGCCAAAGCAAAAATGCGGTGTTGACTCTTCATTTCCCACTGGCAGTTTGCAGCGCATTTGAAAAATTTGAGGTTTTTAATTCCTTTTATTATTGTTTGGGCGTCCTTTGATTACGGAAGTATTATTTTACAAACAGTGGACGCAGCTGTCAAGTTTTCTTTTCTTCTACACGTACAAAAGCAGGTCTTTCTTACTTCAGCTGGCTCGGTGTGTGTGTATATATATATATATAAAAATAAACTAAAGTGAAATGTAATACTTTCAACATTATAAATGGTGGTCCAAAACTAGTGGAGATTGCTGAACAGACATAAGTATTTATATTGCAGGAATAAGAAGCTTAAGCCATTATTTTTGTCTATAAAAAAGGCCCAAGGTGCATTTTATTGTTTTTAATTTAGTCTCATTCTTGACATTGACACCGTTTCATTTTATGCTGTTGCACTGGGAGAGGAAGGGTTAAAAAAAGAAGGTTCACCGGGGTTACGTTGAAAAGAAAACAAAAAAGATAAGTCAATGTCATCTTCCTGCATGTAGGGCGATCAGATTCATGTTCTCGTTAACAAGCGGACTTTCTTTCCTGTAAACGAATGTGATTGTACAACAGTCAAAACACCACCATCATTTAAAAGCAACCTTGGAGGACAGAAGCACTGCAGAGAGGGTGAGGGGCGGGGGCGGTATTCAGTAATAACAACACCAATAATAATTATAATAATTAAAATAATAACATGGGTTTGGCCTTTTTGTACGTTTTACGGTTTTAAAGTAAACACATTCTTCAATGATGAGTCCAGAGGCAGTGTGGGGGTGGGAGGGCGCTGGTTCTGAATGTATTTGCCACTATCGCGCTCCCCAACCCCACACCCACACATAGAGCAACAGACACCCCCTAGTGGCCGGGTGCAGGAACACAGAGGAAGGGCTGGAGAGAAAAGAGGAAGGATACGGGGGTGTCAGTGCCACACACTGATGATGCCCTGAGCGGCAACGTTGGCAAACAGAACTAAGTCGACTTGGTCCTGACGGCTGTCTCTTCAAAAGATCTTGCCTTTCTTTTTGTTCTTCTCCAGAGTTCTGTCAAAACACAAATCGCTGAGTCAGTTTGTATACATGTCAACAAAATGTAAATATTAGGGGTGTCCCGAACCAATACTGACAATGCAAATCGGTCAAATATCAACAAACGCAACAGCTTGCATCAAAAATGTCTGATATAATCAATCAATCAATCACAGTTTATTTGTATAGCCCAGGGGTCGGCAACTCCCGGCTCCGGAGCCGTATGCGGCTCCTTGACCACTCTGATGCGGCTCAGCTGCATACTTGCCGGCCCTCCCGATTTTTCCGGGAGACTTCCGGATTTCAGTGCCTCCCCCGGAAATCTCCCGGGGCAAATATTCTCTGATTTTCACCCGGACAACAATATTGAGGGCGTGCCGTGATGGCACTGCCTTTATTAACGTCCTCTTACAACCTGTCGCCGCGTCCGCTTTTTCACCATACTATCTACAAGCCGGCTCAGTCACATGTTGTATGCGGCCTCTGCTTACACACGTAAGTGACTGCAATGCATACTTAGTCAATAGCCATACAGGTCACACTGAGGGTGGCCGTATAAACAACTTTAACACTGTTACAAATATGCACCACACTGTGAACCCACACCAAACAAGAATGACAAACAAATTTCGCACCGTAACACAACAGAACAAATACCCAGAATCCCATGCATCCCTAACTCTTCCGGGCTACATTATACATCCCCGCTACCACCAAACCCCCCCCCCCCCCAAACTCAACCAACGCACGGAGCAACGCATGGTGGTAGCGGGGGTGTATAATGTAGCCCAGAAGAGTTAGGGATGCATGGGATTCTGGAAATTTGTTCTGTTGTGTTTACCGTATGTTGTGTTAGGGTGCGGATGTTCTCCCGGAATGTGTTTGTCATTCTTGTTTGGCGTGGGTTCACAGTGTAGCGCATATTAGTAAGAGTGTTAAAGTTGTTTATACGGCCACCCTCAGTGTGACCTGTATGGCTATTGACCAAGTATGCCTTGCAGTCACTCATGTGTGTCTGCAGAAGCCTCATATAACATGTAACTGGGCTGGCACGCTGTATGTACAGGTTGTAGAGAGCGCTAGAGGCAATGCCATCACGGCATGCCGTTATTATTGTTGTTAGGGTGAAAATCAGCAGACATTCGAGAGAATAGTTGCCCGGAAAAATCGGGAGGGTTGGCAAGTATGACGCTGTCAAGCGCCATTCATATAAAACTCGCGGGCCGCACTAACATTACATTTTCATATTAAAGTGCGGGCCGCGTGTCTGAGACCCCTGGTTTATACATAGCACAAAGCAAAAAAAAACGTTGTATGCAGTGTTATTTAATTTTAAATTTCAAAAGAGTATTGTGGCTCCCATTGTTTTCTTTAATTTGTGAAACGGGTCAAAATGGCTCTTTGAGTGGTAAAGGTTGCCGACCCCTGGTATAGCCCTTAATAACAAGTGCCTCAAAGGGCTTCATGACGACATCTCATCTGATCTCTAACACAATAACATCCGTGTGCGAGCAGCAAGTACAGGAAGCGATGTTGCTTGCGTTTAAGTCCAAAAAAAACCATTGCCGCTAAAAGCGAAACAATTTGGAAAGGTCTTAAAAATGCGGTATTTGCAATACATTTCCTCTATGGACACTATGTACCAATACCCCACACTGTACACTTTCAAGGCAAGGACACGAAGTACCGTAAATTCCGAACTATAAACCGCTACTTTTTCCTACGCTTTTTCCTAGGATTTTTCTTCGCTGACCGCCATAATAAACAATTTATACTAAATCGTACAATGTGTGATGTCTGTAGGAGTGTTTTCATGCATATTTGGGCGTGCTATCGTATTGTAATGAAGCTAGCGTCATTAGCATGAGCTAATAAGCTTACATGTCTATGGGTGTCCGTGTTAAATTATTAACTTAAAATTAAATTATTTTTGTGAAGTGAAGTACATTTATATAGCGCTTTTCTCAAGTGACTCAAAGCGCTTTACATAGTGTAACCCAATATCTAAATTACATTCAAACCAGTGTTTGTATGGTTTTAGTTTCGCAAAATTCACCAAAACGTCAGAGTGGAGTTATTGTGTCTGTTTAGTTGATTGGAGAACTAGCTTTCGCAGACAATAAGTCCATGACGATGACTTCTGTTTTGTTTAATCACCCGTTTTACTGCCGTGTTATAGACACCGTTTGGAAACAATTAAGGTATGTAAATAAACATTTCCAAAATATTTCTGTGTAAATAACTCATTTCACAATGTATATATCTGCGGCTTATAATCGACTAATATATGGGGAAGACATTTTTCCGTGTAAAATGTTGTAGGTGCGGCTTATATATTGGTGCGCTCTGCAGTCCGGAAAATACGGTAGTTTGCATAAAAGTGGACTAAAATGTGGGAAATTGACAAAGATTTAAAGGGGACCTATTATGCAAAACCAACTCTTCTTACCAATTGGTACCTGTTATTGTGGATTTGGGATCTGTGGAAGTCCCGAAAATGTGAAATCCAACCGTGAAGGCTTGGCGGAGAAGATTATAAAATCATTTTGCCTTCCTTCACATTTCTTCCAAACCAAGCCTTTAGGAATGTACCCCAATTATGACATTTTTCTCATCGGTGACGTCAGCGGATATATCCATATATGGAAGAGATTTACACATAAAACGTTGTACGAGTCCGCCATTGTTGTTAATAAGTTCCTCTTTCTCTGTCCTCTTGTTGTGGGGCAGACTGTCTCGTACATGCACATGCATCCTCCGTTGTTGACATTTCTAATACAAAGTAGCGTATAGTTCAAACATATCTGTCAGTAGACTCCATATGGAACCGCTAAAAACTACAACAAAGATTGCGGGGAGAAGACACTCAAAGTGGAGGCACATAGATAAGACGGCACATCCTGAAGAGACGGTCAGAAAGCGGCTTGAAGATGGTCTGTAAAACATAATCTATGCAACATTTTGACCAAAGAACCACCATTACATGTTATGTAGACCACAAGGAAGTGTTTTAAATATAGAAAAAAAAGTCATAATACCACCCCTTTAAGCAATGTGGCCAACAGGCGGCAGTAATCAGTAACTAGTGAACAATGGCGTCAGTGTCGGGAGGAAATCAGTGCATGACGTCAAATACCTGGACGCCTCCAGTTTCTGCTGCTCCACGCGTTGCTGGGCCTCCCAGTTTGCCCTCTCCTCCTCAAACACACGCCTCTTCTCCTCCAGCTCCTTGTGCTGCGCCTCAAGGTTCTTCTTCATCTGCTCGTGGCGCCGTTGAAGCTACGCAGGAAACAAAATAATATGTTTGGAAAAGGTCATCCACGGCGGAAGTGTGAATTAGGGCTGCAGCAAATGATTAAATCAGTAATCGAATAATCTATCAATTAACTTGTTTGAGTGATCAAACACACTTTCTAGCCTAAATGTGTCTTTAAAGGAAAATAGTTAAATTAAGCAAGGATTTTGTCTTTGTCTTCTTATGAACACACATTGAAATTTCACTTTTCACGTGGCAGCAACAGTATATATGACTAGAGCTGGGCGACATGACTGAAAACTTTCATGATATACCGCATTTTCTGGCTATACTACTTTTTTGCCACGCTTTGAACCCTGCGGCTTGCAAAACAGTGCAGCTAATTTATGGATTTTTCTTCGCTAATGGCCAAAATCTTTCTTATTCAACAAATACTTTTCAAGTAGCATAGACAGAGACACTGTAAATGTGTTATTGTTTGTGCTATCTTTTGGATGAATTTGCTCCCTGCGGGTGTTGCGGATTGACAATGTACTTCCTGTTTTGTGCCTTGAAAGGACTTTTCATTCATCACTCCAAGCAACGTTTGTAGGTTTTACAGTACAACTAAAACTATTTATACTTACTAAACCATTCGATGTGTGATATCTGTAGGGGTGTTTTTCATGCATACTTTTACGTGCTATTGTAATGTAATCAAGCGTTGTAAGCATTAGCAAGTATGCTAACACAATTATAAGTGTCTGTGTTAAAATAATTAACTTACAACGGCATTCTTTTTGTATTGTTTCAGTTTCACAAATTGCTCAGTAAATTCACCAAAACATCACTGTGGAGTTATTGAGTCTGTTCAGCTGATTGGAGAGCTAGCTTCCGCAGCTGGTGGGTCCATGACGATGACTTCTGTTTTGTTTATCAACCGTTTTACTGCCGTGTGACAGGCACCGTTTGGAAATAATTAAGGTATGCAAATAAACTTTTACAAAATATTTCATACCGCTATATATCTGTGGCTTATAGTTAGGTGCAGCTAATATATGTAAAAGTATTTGTTTCTTTGAAAATTTGGGCTCTATACAATACGGTAAGTGTTTTATATTGGTCGATATAACTATTGATATCTGTTATGACCCATTCAAAATAAGGACCAAGAGAAAAACATTAAATGTAAAACATTTTATTTAAAATGTGACCTTCCTCTGATTATAATCCCCTCAGCTATCAAGGCAGAAAGGAAAGGAAATGTCAACGCAACGATGGAAAACACCCAAACAAACAATGTAAAAAAAAAATTCTAAAATCACATTGAACACTTAATAACCTCTTAAAATGAAGGATCAAAAATATAGAATATGTAAGAAATGCTAATAAAGTGTAACAAAATAGTGCAAAGTGTGAAAATGTAAACTTGAGAATAACTATTTTCTGCAGGTTAAGAGCCTGTTGTGCTCAAAGGTGAGCATAGGGCTAAGGTGGTGTGGTATTACTGTTTACGAGCGCCTCGATGTGACTATTGTCTGATTTTAAAAATCCAAAAATCTGCCACTATCAGGTGACTTGACTCCTGTTTTACCCACAATTTCTGCACTCAGCAGCACTCATTTTTAGTTTCTCTTCTAACTTCATGCAGAGAATCAACAGTGTGACAACAAAATGGCGCAATCAAACTTGATAGTTGATACTGTTACCTGGGTGGCTGTTAACGTGTCGCTCCCAGTGATCAGTTATCACTTCCTGCATTGCTCGATTACCAGAGAGAAAGTGCTTTTGTTCATGCAACCAACCTTACATCAGTTTTTTTCATGACAAATATATTTTTTAAATTGATATCCATTACGTATCTATCGCGATATATATTGATATGTTATCTCCCAGCTGTACCAAAATGTCTGTCTTTTAATTGATCGGAAAACCTCTCATCTTTGGGCCCTTTGCTCTTCTCCCAACTAGGGCTGAGCGATATATAGAATATATATAGAATATATATAAAATATCGCGGGTTTGTCTCTGTGCGATATAGAAAATGACTACCAGTATATCGTGAGTATTCAAGTATATGTTCTCACGCAGTTGCTTTTAGCTGCGGGCATTACACTTCAGGCTTTTCTCCCTCTTTCTTGTCTCTCCTTCTCACAGAGACGTAAAACAAACGCACCTTGTTACATACCTCACATACTGTCGCGCGTGCAACGTCATACGCTCTCACGGAGCAGAGAGGTAGCAGCATGGGTAAAGTTAGCTGTGGCAGGTGGTGCTAGCGGAGCCGTGCGAGTGGTAATACGAGAGAGAGAAAGTGCCAATCTGGTAACAAATGGAGGAATAATTAATTCCCAAGAAAAACAGCACGGGGTCCATTGTCTGGCGGTGGTTTGGCTTCAAGCGGGAAGATGTTGAACAGACAACCGTAATATGTCAAGTATGCGGCAAAAGAGTTGCTACAAAAAGTAGCAGCACTACTAATTTATAGCATCATTTGAAAAGTCACCCGCTAGAGAGTGAAGAGTGCTTGAAACTCCGCATGTCAACATCTCGGCCGGTGCTACACCCAACAAAATCAGCACTGACCCAATTGAGCCTGGCGTTTTCCATTTCCACATCAACAAAAAATAGTCAACAACAGAAGGAGATAACGTCCGCAGAAACCTACCACATAGCAAAGGACATACACTATTTGATTTCCTATTATGTAGCTAATTTGTATTTTAGTTTTCTAAATATCTTGTGTGACATCATGCACTAAAGTGCACTTTGTTTTAAAATATTGTAGTGGCATTCTGTACATAAAAAATGCACTTTAATTTAGTGTTGTTTTGATATGTCATCTTAGTGACATCATGCACAAAAGTGCACTAATAGCTTGTTTTAAAATGTCTGACAATCTTGCACTTTCTGTTTTGAAATGACATGAATGTTTGTGCCACTGCTTAATAACTGTTTAATAAATACAGTTTTGGTCAATTGACTTAGTTGTGATTTCCCTCTCTGCATGAAAGTTTAAAATGAGCATATATTAATGCAGTATGAACAATAATGTTTTAATGTAGGCACATAGAATCATCATACTGCTGTGATTATATCAGAATCAGAATCAGAAATACTTTAATAATCCATCCATCCATTTCCTACCGCTTGTCCCTTTCGGTAATAATCCCTGAGGGGAAATTAAAGGGGAACATTATCACCAGACCTATGTAAGCGTCAATATATACCTTGATGTTGCAGAAAAAAGACCATATATTTTTTTAACCGATTTCCGAACTCTAAATGGGTGAATTTTGGCGAATTAAACGGCTTTCTAATATTCGCTCTCGGAGCGATGACGTCGCGTGACGTCACATCAGGAAGCAATCCGCCATTTTCTCAAACACCGGGTCAAAACAGCTCAGTTATTTTCCGTTTTTTCGACTGTTTTCCGTACCTTGGAGACATCATGCCTCGTCGGTGTGTTGTTGGAGGGTGTAACAACACGAACAGGGACGGATTCAAGTTGCACCAGTGGCCCAAAGATGCGAAAGTGGCAAGAAATTGGACGTTTGTTCTGCACACTTTACCGACGAAAGCTATGCTACGACAGAGATGGCAAGAATGTGTGGATATCCTGCGACACTCAAAGCAGATGCATTTCCAACGATAAAGTCAAAGAAATCTGCCGCCAGACCCCCATTGAATCTGCCAGACTGTGTGAGCAATTCAGGGACAAAGGACCTCACTAGCACGGCAAGCAATGGCGGCAGTTTGTTCCCGCAGACGAGCGAGCTATCGACCCTAGCTTCCCTGGCCTGCTGACATCAACTCCAAAACTGGACAGATCAGCTTTCAGGAAAAGAGCGCGGATGAGGGTATGTTTACAGAATACATTAATTGATGAAAATTGGGCTGTCTGCACTCTCAAAGTGCATGTTGTTGCCAAATGTATTTCATATGCTGTAAACCTAGTTCATAGTTGTTAGTTTCCTTTAATGCCAAACAAACACATACCAATCGTTGGTTAGAAGGCGATCGCCGAATTCGTCCTCGCTTTCTCTCGTGTCGCGTCGTTTTTGTCGGTTTCGCTTGCACACGGTTCAAACCGATATGGCTCAGTAGCTTCAGTTTCTTCTTCAATTTCGTTTTCGCTACCTGCCTCCACACTACAACCATCCGTTTCAATACATTCGTAATCTGTTGAATCGCTTAAGCCGCTGAAATCCGAGTCTGAATCCGAGCTAATGTCGCTATAGCTTGCAGTTCTTTCCGCCATGTTTGTTTGTGTTGGCTTCACTATGTGACGTCACAGGAAAATGGACGGGTGGTTAAAATCAGGCACTTTGAAGCTTTTTTTTTAGGGATATTGCGTGATGGGTAAAATTTTGAAAAAAACTTCGAAAAATATAATAAGCCACTGGGAACTGATTTTTAATGGTTTTAACAATTCTGAAATTGTGATAATGTTCCCCTTTAAGATTTTCAGCACAATTTCATTTAAGATCAGACAAACATTACAGGGGGACAGAACAGGACTGCTGATGGGTCTGCCAACTTCCGGCGCCCCTTACAAAAAAGGTGAGAAACAGGTAAACGCTGGGGAGGGGGGGTGAGAAAAAAAAAATCAGTCTAACCCTGGGCCCCTGGAGAGGAAGTCCAGACTGAGGACACTGGGAAAAAAAACTCATAGCCATAAGCACACATAAACATGTGCATCAAGTGTTAATTCAAGGCTAAGGTAAAATATCGAGATATATATCGTGTATCGTGACATGACCCAAAAATATCGCGATATTAATAAAAGGTCATACTGCCAAGCCCTACTCCCACCTTAGTATTGTTTTTCTTTGAGCCATCTCTCTTGGCACTCCACTGTGCCACCCACACCCACACACCCCCACACACCCACGACCTGCATCACCAATGGATGCACTCTATTTGAGCAGTACCGCGGAACAAATGTGTGCGTATTACACTCATTAAATGAATCATCTAAGAAACAAATTTTTTTGTAATCAAATTAATCAGAAAAATGTTGCAGCCCTGTGTGTAAATGCAAGGAAGAAAGGTAGGTTCGTGTGTTACCTCTGCTTCAGAGTCTTTAAGCTTCTGCACTTTCTCCTTGACTTTCATCTCAAACACCTGCTCCATCTCCATTTCCATCTTCTTCATCTTGGTCACATGCTCCCGCCTCTCCTCCTCCATCTGGGCCAGAGGACTCCTATAACGTCCGGGCGCACACACACGTTAAAACACACACACAAATCAGCACAGCACACGCTCACTTGGCCCTGTTGCAACAATAAATGACAGGACATTTCCGAGTGACTTTCAAGTCCATCCGAGTTCGTCTTGTACATTCGGACGTGTTCACGGCACACGTAATAGGGTTATGACAACAGAGAGCAGTGGCATAGAAGAAAAGAACCAGACTTTTGAAAACAGGTCAACGAAGGTTTTGGGGTCAATCGCCAAGAAAAACTGCTGACTGGTTTGCATTACCATTAGACGTTTACAAGATTAAAGTCGTTAAAATCCAGCAGAAAGATAAGAAAGTAAGGGTGTCCAAAAAAAAAAAATCGATTTTTGAATGAATCGCGATTCGTATTTGTAACGATTCTTAATCAAAAAATAAAATAATCAAAAATCACTTTAAAAAATTTTTAATCAGTCCTGTCACTCAGCTACTCAGGCAAATCATATTGTTGATGTAGATGCCCATATCTGCTGTACAGATTTACTTTAAAAAAGAGAAGTGTGGAACTCTTCTCTTGTTGTCTTATTTGTATGTGACTTTATTAAATGTCTGGGAAGCCTTTTACTAAACAAACCCAATTTTCTTTTAAGTGCTATAAAAAATGTATTTGAGAAATTTTTATTTTATGGAGGAATGTAGTTAATCATAGAACTGGCACTTAATGTTATCAAAAAGTATGGATTTTGAATTAAGAATCGTTTTGAATCAAGAATCAATTCTGAAACGAATCATTACCCCCAAGAATTGAATCGTGCGGTGCCCAAAGATTCACAGCCCTACAAAAAAGCTAAATCGTCTATTTAAAACGTTTCCTTTTATAGGTGCTAGCATGCCACATCATTTTCTGCTTGTTCAGCCTGGAAACATGAGCCAGGGGATGGTGTTGGGAGTGGGGGTTGGGGTGGGATCGGGTGGAGCTGCCCAGCAAAGCAAAAAGGAAACAAAAGAGGAATGAAAGTGACGGCCACAGGAAAGGTTTGGAAAAAAAGGTGAAAATAAGTTAAAAACACTTACATTCCTTCAACAGCGTCAATTCTAAAAACGATTAAACACACACACACACAGCATGCAATGATGAGCTCATGCACTAAAAGTGTGTCGCACGTTGTGAGCTGCGTGTTAGCAGAGTTGTGATTTTAGCTGAGCGTGTTAGCAAGGTTCAACTTTGCATACTTTGATGTAGGGCTGGGCGATATATCGAGCTTGTAAGACATATCGATATATTTTTAAACAAGATATGAATGAAGAAAATATCGTAATATAGATATAATTTATTTCATGTTAAAATGACCTAACGCCGCTTATTTGTTGTGTTCCTTGTTCTCCCTCGTAACACTCCATGGGCTATTTACCCCTACCCCCTTCCTCCTTCCAAGACGTGTGTGCCATCTCTCCCCCACAACAACAACACACAAGCACCGTATTTTTCGGAGTATAAGTCGCACCTGCCGAAAATGCATAATAAAAAAGGAAAAAAAGTCGCACTGGAGCCCGGCCAAACTATGAAAAAAACTGCGACCGAAAAATACGGTAAATATGGAGTCTGACTGTGTGCCAGTCACCAACTAGTAAGTAAAACGCGAACTTCTGCATACTCGCCAACAACTACGGTTTCCCCGTAATTAGTACGGTTTTTGATAATCCATTCCGGTTCACGGCTGCAGTGGTAAAAAGTAAACTTTTCCATTAAAAATAATTAACCTAAAATTGAGCTTAACTACATTTCCCAGTAGCTTGGCAGGAGTTTCGCTACTGATTTTCGTAGCTTAGCTATTTTTAGAACCATGTAGCGGTTAGCTAAGCTACATGCAAAAAAAGAAGAAAGAGGGAGAAGAGAAAGAAAGAAGTGGACTAGTGCAACACCACAAGCAGGGGACAACATATTAAAAATGTTAAAGTACCAATGATTGTCTCACACACACACTAGGTGTGGTGAAATTTGTCCTCTGCATTTGACCCATCCTCTTGATCACCCCCTGGGAGGTGAGGGGAGCAGTGGGCAGCAGCGGTGCCACGCCCGGGAATCATTTTTGGTGATTTAACCCCCAATTCCAACCCTTGATGCTGAGTGCCAAGCAGGGAGGTAATGGGTCCCATTTTTATAGTCTTTGGTATGACTCGGCTAGGGTTTGAACTCACAACCTACCGATCTCAGGGCGGACACTCTAACCACTAGGCCACTGAGAGGGCAAGATATACGGGAAACATCAATGATGAATGGTTGGTTAACGTATAAGAACATCCATGATTGGTTGGTTGGTTTTAGTATGATGAGTCACGATTGGTTAAGACGAGAGCATGGGTGTCAAACTCTGGCCCGCGGACCAAATTTGGCCCGCCGTGTAATTTCACTTGGCCCTTGAGGCGATATCAAATTAACATTAAAGCTGGCCCGCCGATCCTCCCGGGAGTCTTCCAAACGCCAGCCAGCCAGCCAGCCAGCGCTGGCCCAGTCACATAACATGTGCAGCTTCTGCACGCACACACATTAGAATGCAACGCATACTTCATCAACAGCGATACAGGTTACACTGAGGGTAGCCGAATAAAAAACTTGAACACTGTTAGAAATATACGCCACACTGTGAATCCACACCAAACCAAAACCCTTTGCAGCACTAACTCTTCCGGGACGCTACAAGGTGTGTGTGTGTGGGGGGGAGGTTTGGTGGTAGCGGGGGTGTATTTTGTAGCGTCCCGGAAGAGTTAGTGCTGCAAAGTTCAGTTCAGTTCAGTTTAAAATTTTGGCCCACTCTGTATTTGAGTTTGACACCCCTGGACTAGAGCAAAACATTAGGGACAGGCCAATTAGAGGCAAGATAGGGCAGGTCATGGAACCAGGAAGAGAAATCACAACAGACAACCCAAATGACGACGAGAGAGTCGGTGAATAGATGAGGGAATATTCAAGCGGGCGATTTATATATTTAAAAAAACTAGTGGAATATGGCAGAGGGATTCTCTTTCTTAGATGTTTCTTTTAGCGATGTAGACGACGTCCAGGAAAACTACAATGCATCTATTGAATCTTTTATATGTATATTTTCACCGGAAAATATATCGAGATATAAATCGAATATTGACGTTAAGTAAAAATATATTGAGATGTACTTTTTCGTCCATATGGCCCAGCCCTACTTTGATGCAAAGAGGACTACAACTACTCTCACTACTTCTGGTATGTGTGAGTGTATATTTATATGTCGTGTCAAAATGGCATTGGCTGTGTCCAGACTCACTTGGTGGACAGTTGACCCTTGGCCCTGTTGTTATCCACGCCATTGTAGGTGACGGCCGCCAGCTTCCTGCTGCGGTAGTTCTCATAGTGGACATTGTTTGTCACGTCTTTCAAGTCCTGCATGTGAGTCCTGTGGTGGCAGGGAGTAGACAAACGTCTCATGTCTGCATGCTTTGAATGGATACTGTTGTCTGGTACATGTCTTTGACTGAGGTAGTACCTGATGAGCATGTCTCTGAGGATGGTGAAGTCACAGTGGTCACTGTTCTCAACTTGAGGAGAAATACAATTGTCAGGAACTTAAAAACTTACAAAAATGGAATGGTCAGTTGCTTTATACTTTGTTAGTCGTCTACCCCTTCAACAAGAGATCTTCCCTCTCCACTTCCCTATAAGCCAGTGGTTCTCAAACTTTTTTCACCAAGTACCACTTTCTTAAACACTTGGCTCGCCAAGCACCACCATGATGACCAGCATTAAAAAACAGTATTCATCATTATTATATTCATTAACAACAAGGCAGAGGTTTTATCTAACACATATTAAAAAAGATGTGGCCACTGTAACATTACACAGTTTGAACAGCAACACTGTTTGAATAATTAATTACCGTATTTTTGGACTATAAGGTGCACTTAAAATGCTTTAATTTTCTCAAAAATTGACAGTACACCTTAAAACCCGGTGCACCAAATGTACGGAATAATTCTGGTTCTGCTTACCGACCTCGAAGCAATTTTATTTGGTACATAGTGTAATAAGTGTGACCAGTAGATGGTAGTAACACATAAGAGATATGTGTAGACTGCAATATGATGCCAGTAAACAACCCCAAAACTTTAAATGTTTCATTGAGAATATAGAACATTACACACAGCGTTCAAAAATCTGTCAAAATGTTTTGGCACGACTTTGGTAAGTTATAAAGCCGTACCGAATGATAGATTGTCGGTGCATTATGGCTACCGTAGTCAGACAGACTGTGCTTCAACACACGGGTATTATGGTGTGTGTATAAGGACCGCAAAATGGCACCCATTAGCAGATACTACCTGCCGATTTGTTTTGCAATATTATGCAAAACCAACTTTTCTTACCTTATGGTATCTGCTCATCTGTATTTGGGATCTGCATAAGTCCTGAAAATTTAAGCGCATCTACCATTGTAGTCCGTGCCGACCGCGTAGTCGATAAGCTTCTTCTTTTTCTCTATCTTCTTGTTATGGGACATTCATCCTCCCCTGTTGCCATTTTTAATATAAAGCATCGTAGAGTTCTAACTTATATCTGTCAGTAGACTCGCAATGAAAGCGCTAAAAACTAACGGTGTACTGGGTTTACATTATTCACCCACGAAACTTTAGTTAATAGAGAGTTCCGGTCGGGACACATTTCTGGCGTTGCTGTTGCTCTAGTGAGCCACGGATGAGGAGATGCTGCTCCGTTGTTGATTTAAGTAAAGTCTGAATGTCATTAAAACAGTTAGCCCCATCCTTGCACGCTACACCGCTACAACAAAGATGACGGGGAGAAGACGCTATCAAAGGTGAGCCACGTAAATAAGACCGCCCACAAAACGTTGCATCCTGAAGAAACGGCCAGAAAACTTGAAGATGATCTGTAAAACAATCTATGCAACATTTTGACCAAAGAACCAGCATTACATGTTATGTAGACCACAAGGAAGTGTTTTCCATTTAGAAAAAAATCACAATAGAACCCCTTTAATGTGCCCTATTATCCAGTGTGCCTTTTGTATGAAAATATACCTGAATCGGCAGTGCGCTTTATAATCCGGTGCGCCCTAAGGTCCGGAAAAAACGGTAAGTGATTCTTTGGCGTACTACGAGATGGAGCCCGTGTACCACGGTTTGAGAATCACTGCTATAGGCAATTGTCGCTTGTCACCAAAGTTATTGAATTTTATTTCACACAAGACAGTTTGCTTGTCCCCACACTTTTATTCTTCTGTTTTACTGCTATTATGCCAATTTTCTGGATTATTTATTTTTGCATTGTCTTATTCGAAGTCATTCTGATTTTTTATGCTGCGGGATGTCTTTATTACCCACACAGATGCGTACTCAGGATTTGACAGTAGAGATGGGCAACATTTCAAATTCCGTTGTGCAAATGGAATAGACAGCCTGCAGTGTGCTTTTTCACTTCAATTTTGAGTGTACTCCAAATCCAGACCTCTAAAGGTTAATACATTTGATTTCCATTGATAATTTTTGTGTGATTTTGTTGTCAGCACATTTAACTATGTAAAGAACAAAATATTTAATAGAAAATTAAATTTATTTAGATCTCTGGTGTTATTTTAGTGTTTCCTTTATTTTTTTTTAGCAGTTTATATTGCAGTCTCCTGCGATAACGATATATATCACAATATGTCATTTATTGCACAAATTATAATACAATTGTTTCAAAACTGGCTACAAAAGCTCCTAATTTGGCTGACGTATGCCGCAACATATTGCATCTTTTCCGGTAGTATTATATTTTTTAAACTATTAATCTACTCGCTGAATTACTGTTAATATCTGGTTACTTGTGTTGTAAAATTAATCTATCTACACTTCTGTTAAAATATAATATTCACTCAATCTTCTGTTGTTTCAATCCTTACATAAGTCTTAGGCAATACTACAAATTTGGGTATGGATCCAGTACCAATTAGTTACAAGACCTGCATTGGCCATACCAATGCTGATACTTATAATACTTAAGATCATTGAATGATTCCAGTTTTGATCACAATTATAATCAGACAAAAACACAGGATGGTGGTGTAACAATATCAATTAAATAAATGTTTTCCTACTTTTGGCACTGATTTAAATAATGTGGTATAAAGGGAAACTGTTTTTGGAATTTGTCTTATGAGAGACAAGCACACATGTTTTTCCTTTTGATGTATTCTAACTTGTAAATAAACGCTAGCAATAGTCAGCTAACAATGAAGGAAATGGGATTCCGCCAACCTTTTATATACACACTAAGTATATATGTAATGTAGTAACAGGCACATTCATAATAACATGTAATATTAACGTATTTTTGTCATTTAAAGTAAATAAACGCTAGCAATAGTCAGCTAACAATAAAGGAAATGGGATTCCGCCAACGTTTTATATACACACTAAAGTATATATGTAATGTAGTAACAGGCACATTCATAATAACATGTAATATTTACGTATTTTTGTCATTTAAAGCACATGGTGGCGCATTAATTTCACAGGTGCATCACAATGTTCGCTTTTTCCTACAAAAAAAAAAACTACCACTAATCATGGCAGACTTTATGAGAGCCAACGACTACTACTGAGGGACAAATTATAACCCAGAGCCTTATATTTCTGATTCTAAAATGTAAGAAAGATGAGCTACAAGTTTTAGAAGCTGAATGATTAGCAGATCCAGCAAATATAAACTATGAACATAATAAAACAATCACTTACTGTACAATGTCTGCTCTCACTAGGATGTCAACTCATGGGATGTTCATATCTCCCAGTTTAGATGAAGAATTAATCAATCCTCACACAAAGAAAAACGAAAGGCAAACTCGCATCTATTCGTGTTTTTTCTCGTGATCTCCGGTTCTAAGTTGAATGTTAAAGTTTAAAAACTGCTTGATTCATGGCCACACATTTCTACTATACAAATAATCTATAATTAAACTCATCAACACAGAGGCGATGCAGCAGCTCACCGGCTCATTAGCTGCAGCTATTGACAAATAGCTGCATTAGCTAGTTAGCGCTCTTTGATCGCGGTGCCGCTAAAAATAGTTACTCAGCGTTAGCGCCTGTATTAACAATATCGTTAATATTCATTTCACGACATGTAAATAGAGTATTGTTGGCGGTTTTTGGATTTTGTAGAGGGCTTTATGGGCGCAATAGATTACTCCCATTGGCTTCATGGCCACCCCGTACTTACCGTATATTACAAATTAGAGTATTAGACAAAATGTGCTTGTCTTACATAGGGATTGTGAATGATCTGCAATTTTATTTTTTTAAGTGCAGTTCCCTTTTAAAGCACTCTTGTGTACAGGGACTTATTTCCTGAGCTTGTCAACAATAACAAAAACAGATTATTTTGAGCGTAAAAAAAAAGAAAAGCTATAACCACTGTAGTATCGACCACATACTAATATAGTTGTTATTGTTACTGTCGATATTTGTATCGGTCCGTCCACCTATGTTTACATTAAAGAGCTGTAGCGTGTGGTTAGCATACTTGCAAGAAACAGTTTATTTGCATAGAGGCCAGGATTGCTGACTTAAAAACAGCTTTGCACTGTGGAGGGATGTTAGTCGCTAGCCTACTAGCGTGGATGCAAACTGCATTGAGGATGCGGTTGTTCGCTTGTTTGTTTGAAGGACACATAGAATGTGTCATCAACATGCATTATCACGATATAACAATAGTATCAAAAGCTCTCATGTCAGACTTTAGGTGCACCGTGGGCCCTGGCAACGTACATTTGGCTTACTGTGACTTAGAAGTATTTCCTTTTTTTTTTTTTTACTTGTTGAAAGTGTTGCTTTGACCATTGCCTGTACAGTTAACACGGGCCACATACTATTTCAATCATAACTATTAATGAGAGTCAAGCACAAACCTTCTGCAACCCCCCAGGGGTACTGTCGGCCTCTGACCCGCTTGCTGTTCACCTCGATGATGGTGTTGCTGCCCACGACGGCCAACGGCAGCTTGTCCTGCAAACAACAAATATATGGTTCAATAAATAAGCGTGGAGTCAGACTAAAGCGTGACGGTGCGAGCAGCTGACGGCACCTTGATCTTCTTCACCAGGCGGTTTTCCTCTTCGTCATCCGTCTCGGGGAACTCGTAGATCTTGATCTTGTGCTCTTGGATTTCTCGCATGATCTGTCAGCGAGAGAAGATGTTAGTCATGTGACTGCTTCGAAAACACACAGTGAGAGAATCAATGTCATAAAGGTAACCACAACTCGAGAAGGACAGAAGAGGCTGAGGGACATGACTTTTTTTTGTGGAAAGCACTGACCTGCTTCTTGAACTGCTGACATTCCTCTGGCGTGAGCGTGTCTGCTTTGGCGATCAGCGGGATGACATTGACTTTCTCATGCAGACGTTTCATGAACTCGATGTCCAAGGGCTTCAGTCTGCATTTACAGTACATGAACAAAGTCAGGGTCACAATGAAAAATAGGCATATTATATCTATTTCTATCATCCATTTGGGGCTGATTTATTTTTTATACCTAAAAAGATGCAATTTCGATCCACACCAAATGAGAACTAATTTCTCAATAAATTAGAAATATTTTTACCCGCTAACATTCCTTCCCCATTCCCAAGTGAGTCTCGCCGGCTAGGACAATCAGAATCAGAATCAGAAATACTTTATTAATCCCCGAGGGGAAATTAAGATTTTCAGCACAATCCCATTCAAGAGCAGACAACATTACAGAGAGACAGAACAGGATCAAACATTACAGGGAGACAGAACAGGATCAAATTAGCTCAGCTGTCCCAGTTCTCCCCGCTGAGAGACAACGCCACCAGCAAGTGGAAGCAGTAGAAGCATTTAAGTCCCATCTTAAAACTCATTTGTATACTCTAGCCTTTAAACAGACCCCCCTTTTAGACCAGTTGATTTGCCGTTTCTTTTCTTTTCTCCTCTGCTCCCCTCTCCCTTGTGGAGGGGGGGGGGGGGGGGGGACACACAGGTCCGGTGGCCATGGATGAAGTGCTTGCTGTCCAGAGTCGGGACCCGGGGTGGACCGCTCGCCTGTGCATCGGTTGGGAACATCTGCGCTGCTGACTCGTCTCCGCTCAGGATGGTGTCCTGCTGGCCCCACTATGGACTGGACTCTTACTATTATGTTGGATCCACTATGGACTGGACTCTCACAATATTATGTCAGACTAGGGATGTCCCGATCCGATATTTGGATCGGATCGGCTGCCGATATTTGCCAAAAATTGCGTATCGGCAAGGCATGGGAAAATGTCGATCCAGATCCAGTTTAAAAAAAAACTCCGGTCCGTGTTTTCCTACGCACCGATTTAAATAATGCATTCCACTTTTCTGCTGCTCCGTAATTTCCGTTCCGCATTTTCCAGCACACCTTCAACACATCCACAATTCTCACGCAGTTGCTTTTAGCTGCTGGCATTACACGACAGGCTCTTCTCACTCTTTTCTGTGTCTGTGCTTCTCACAGACAGCAAGCGCACCTTCTTACACACGTCACATACTGTCACGTCATACGTCACATAGGTATACGCCCTCTCCCAGCAGAGAGGTAGCAGCATGGCTAACGTTAGCTGTGATGCTAGCGCAGCCGTGTGACCAACGTTCTCTCTAAGGTGCGCGCTTGTGCAATTGCACACTGTTTAAGCGTCCTCTGCGCATAGCAAATCTATGCCACGCACAAAATCAAATAAAAAAATAAGCGCATAACAATTTTCGACACACGGACACGACAGAGACAAGTTTTCTTCATCATTGTTCAAATATTGTGACGTCTGTCGAGACGCTTATCTCCATTCGGTGCCACACGTCCACACCATCAAAATGCAGAGGCAAAAAATGTCCACATCAACACCGTATGAAAAAATTTGTGATTTTTTTAGTTGTGATTTCCTTCTCTGCATGAAAGTTTTAAAGTAGCATATATTAATGCAGTATGAAGAAGAATGTTTTAATGTAGACATGCAAGCCTTGAAAGAACATTTTGAAAATCAAGACTACATTTCCTGCAAATGGGTGCATTTTTACCCTATATTTTAACTTTAGATTTATTCTTATATCAAACTCTTTTGGCTGTCTTTTTGACACTTACATCCGGCGCCCCCTCCACACCCTGGATTATAAATAATGTAAATAATTCAATGTGATTATCTTGTGTGATGACTGTATTATGATGATAGTATATATCTGATAGTATATATCTGTATCATGAAGCAATTTAAGTGGACCCCGACTTAAACAAGTTGATAAACTTATTCGGGTGTTACCATTTAGTGGTCAATTGTACGGAATATGTACTTCACTGTGCAACCTACTAATAAAAGTCTCAATCAATCAATCAAAACACATAGAATCATCATACTGCTGTGATTATATGCATCAAGTGTTCATTCAAGGCTAAGGCAAAATATCAAGATATATATTGTGTATCGCAATATGGCCTTAAAATATCGCAATATTAAAAAAAGGCCATATCGCCCAGCCCTAGTTCAATGATGCCATTTCTGTTTGTCATGTATAATTTTGTCTATTTTGTGTTTATCCTTGAATAAACAGGTCAGTTTCTTGTTACCAACCATTGTGTATTATTCAAACTCCCCTAATTCAGCTGGCTAGTTGTTATCAAGAGTACTAAAACCCTTTTCAACATGATTCTGACAACTAAGTAGGCTAAATAACTTTAAACTTTAATACATGCTCGGATAGGCCAGTATCGGATCGGAAATGCAAAAACGATATCGGTATCGGATCGGAAGTGCAAAAACCTGGATCGGGACATCCCTATGTCAGACCCACTTGACATCCATTGCATTCGGTCTCCCCTAGGGGGGGGGGGGGGGTTACCCACATACGCGGTCCTTTCCAAGGTTTCTCATAGTCATTCACATCGACGTCCCACTGGGGTGAGTTTTTCCTTGCCCTTATGTGGGCTCTGTACCGAGGATGTCGTTGTGGCTTGTGCAGCTCTTTGAGACACTTGTGATTTAGGGCTGTATAAATAAACATTGAATCATTGAGCAAGCCTCGCCAGTGGGGACTACCATTCATTGGCTTGCAATTTAGTATGATTATTTATTTGTTTTTTTACTTGATGGATTATGTTCAGTCTTTCTGGTATTTTCTATGAAGAAAATATATTGGAAAAAAAATTGTCTCATCTGCAGCCCCCATTAACTGTCCTACTGGGACATTCCATGAAGAACGGAAAAAGACTATTGGTTCAAGTTTCTTTAAAGCAGAAGGCAATGAGAAGTCTAATAATAATCATAACAGTACTAATTTCTTTAAAATATAAGCACATGGTCCTGAATACCGCATGTGCAGAATCTTACAGCATCGCAATCTCAATTTTAAGCAACAAAACCACAATTTCTGTTTTTTTTTCAAGAATCATGCAGCCCTACATTGAACACAAATGTGTGTTATCCTTGTAAAGACAGGTTATTTCATTCAGTTTAAGAATAGAGAATGCACACATGTACCTAATGTTGTGTATTTGGATGTGTAACTACTCTTAAGGACTCCATCAGTCCTTCTATAGGAGGGACATGGAGTTAAAGCAAACAAAGTAAGAAACCATCTGTGACACCAGACGGATGTTTGCAATGTCGGGGTGACCTTGTAGTCATGAGAAAAGCAGAGTTATTCTTGGCCACTGGCGAGCTGGATAAATATGCCTGGGACATTCATGGATCACTACACACAAGGCGAACATGGAATGTTTACTTTGAGTATCATTTTACTTTTTGTTAAACTATAGCTGGCACTACTAGCAGAAACGTATTGTGATTAGCAGTCACCGAAGATAGAAATTCAGAGAGCAAGAAGTTCTAATACTCGTGACATTTTTGTATAGTCTGTAACAAACATCAACTTTGTGCAAGTAGAAACCCATTTCAATACAATGAAGGCACACTACAAATATGTATATGGCATAACAGTGTTCCCCACAGCTTATTCTTCTAGTTTTTCTTGTTTTAATTCATTTCTAAGTAAAATGGTTTGACTCTAATACTTAAAAATGTGACGAACGTATGTGTTAGTAGCTCCTGACTTAAAATTGACATTAATAATGTCCTTGTGCAGGATTGCAGAAACAATTCATTTTTGCCTCAATGAGCTTGCATTTCATCTCTGGCTGAATGCAAAATATTTTATGATTATTTGAAACATATGTGCGCTAGTTGTCCTATACGGAAAGAATTCAAAATGATTAACAGCCAAATCTGCCATTAAAAAAAAGGGTCGCACAACCTCATGAGTCTCAACATGTGCCAGAGGCATGAGTGCAGCCTGAGGACACACTTGCACAAACAATATCCCGTATAAAGGACAGAGGGCTCTTTATAGTGTGCAGTTACAAGTACTGCAGGTTTAAGTGATTCCATCTAGACCAGTGGTTCTTAACCTTGTTGGAGGTACCGAACCCCACCAGTTTCATATGCGCATTCACCGAACCCTTCTTTAGTGAAAAATTAAATGTTTTTTTTTCAAATTCAAGACAAAGTTATATGTTTTGGTAACACTTTAGTATGGGGAACATATTCTAAGTAACAAAGACTTAATTTAGAGTTATTTGGTTAGGGTTAGGGTTAGAATAAGGCCATGCCGAATAAGGCATTAATAAGTACCGTATTTTTCGGAGTATAAATAAATAAAATATGGACTGGACTCTCACAATATTATGTCAGACCCACTCGACATCCATTGCTTTTGGTCTCCCCTAGAGGGGGGTGGGGGTTACCCACATATGCGGTCCTCTCCAAGGTTTCTCATAGTCATTCACATCGACGTCCCACTGGGGTGAGTTTTCCTTGCCCTTATGTGGGCTTTGTACCGAGGATGTCGTTGTGGCTTGTGCAGCCCTTTGAGACACTTGTGATTTAGGGCTATATAAATAAAGATTGATTGATTGATAAATCGCACCGAAAATGCATAATACAGAAGGAAAAAAACATATATAAGTCGCACTGGAGTATAAGTCGCATTTTTGGGGGAAACTTATTTGATAAAACCCAACACCAAGAATAGACATTTGAAAGGCAATTTAAAATAAATAAATAGTGAACAGGCTGAATAAGTGTACGTTATATGAGGCATAAATAACCAACTGAGAACCTGCCTGGTATGTTAACGTAACATATCATGGTAAGAGTAATTCAAATAACTATAACATATAGAACATGCTATACGTTTACCAAACAATCTGTCACTCCTAATCGCTAAATCCCATGAAATCTTATACGTCTAGTCTCTTACGTGAATGAGCTAAATAATATTGTTTGATATTTTACGGTAATGTGTTAATAATTTCACACATAAGTCACTCCTGAGTATAAGTCGCACCACCGGCCAAACTATGAAAAAAACTGCGACATATAGTCCGAAAAATACGGTACTTAATAATGACTAGTTAAGAGCCAATATGTTACTAATTTGCATGTTAATAAGCAACTAATTAATGGTGAATATGTTCCCATGTTTTTTTACTGGTAAATAATGATAGATGATAAATGGGTTGTACTTGTATAGCGCTTTTCTACCTTCAAGGTACCGGTACTCAAAGCGCTTTTGACACTACTTCCACATTTACCCATTCACACACACATTCACACACTGATGGAGGGAGCTGCCATGCAAGGCGCTACCAGCACCCATCAGGAGCAAGGGTGAAGTGTCTTGCTCAGGACACAACGGACATGACGAGGTTGGTACTAGGTGGGGATTGAACCAGGGACCCTCGGGTCGCGCACGGCCACTCTTCCAGCGCGCCACGCCGTCCCTGGTGCACAAAATGAACCGTGCATGAACATCACCTTGTTCAAAGAACAAAACCAACACAGTGCATAAACTCACAACAAATTACACGCCTGCAAATCAGTGTGACTTCTGCTGTTGCCGTATCCGTAAAACGCGGATAGGGAGAAGTTTTATTTACACGATGAGTCGGGTGTGTCTTGACCTCCGCCGAACCCCTGAGCCCGACTCACCGAACCCCTAGGGTTCGATCGAACCCAGGTTAAGAACCACTGATCTAGACTGAAGGCATACAGACTCTAGAGCTGCCAACAAGTAAAACCGAGATTTCAGATATATTTCCTAAGAATATACAACATTATCTCTGCTTTTGAATCTTATTTAAAGGGGACCTATTTACAAACTGACATGTGCAAAGGTAGTAATATATGATATAACAAGACGACCGGTAAAGAAGGATCTCCCCGTTTATCCCATTTTTATCACAATGAAAAAAAAACGCGAGGTGAACAGCTGATTTTTTAAATTTGTCTATTTACAAAATCAACTTTTCTTACCTATTGGTACTTGTTTTGTGTATTAGTGTATAAGTCCCGAAAATGTGAAATCAAACCATGGAGGCATGGCAGAGATATTTATAAAACAATATTGCCTTCCTTGAAACATCCTCCAAACTAACGTTTGGAATTTGCTTAACTTGTCAAATTTTTCCAATTGGTGGCATCAGCGGATATCTCCATATATGGTAATGTTTTACCAGAAGAGCTTTGCGCAACTCCGCTATTTTAGTCCGACGATTTTAGTCAATACTATTAGTTCCTTGTTTTTCGCTATCCTTTTTGTTGTGGGCAGACTGGCTCGTACGTGCACATGCACAATCCGCTGTTGCCATTACTAATATAAAGTAGCATATAGGTCAAACTCATGTCTTTAAGGAGACTCCATATGGAAGAGCTAAAAAGTACAACGTGGCTGACACGGTCGAAGTGGAGACACATATATAAAACCAGCCACAAAACGTTGCATCCTGAAGAGACGGTCAGATAGCGGCTTGAAGATGGCCTGTAAAACATCATCTATGCATCTTGACCAAAGAAACCACGAATGCATGTTATGTAGACCCCATTTAAAATGTAGATAAAAATCATAGTATGACCCCTTTAACAGAATCTGAGTGGTTAAGTTAGTTATAACACACACAGGTGATTTGCAAATACAATTCATGAGCTTTCCTAGGCGTGTAGATGTGTGTTGATTTTAAAGATAAACACCTTTGTACATCTCATATGATTTTTGATCTTGGGCTCGGAACCCTGGTCTCAGCCAAAAATCAAAGCAAGATCTACGCCTACATATATGTATGTATGTATGTATGTATGTATGTGTGTGTGTGTTTTTCTCATTGTGCTTCTTGCCGTTTTCCCCATTTTTGCTGGTGTTTTTTTGTAATGTGCCAAGAGCAAATGAGTCACGGGCCACAAATGGCAACTGTGGCTCACTTTGGGCACCCCTGTTGTAGAAACGGTTTATGGCCACCATAGTCCTAGTAATGTCGTACATTGTTCATCCTATGGTCACATGAGACGCAAGTCGGCTTACTCAGCACCAGAGGTAGTAAAATCAGCTGTTCACGTGGCGGGTTTTTTCTTTGTGATAAAAAGGGGATAAACTGGGAGATATCAGTGTTTACTTTTGTACAAAAAAAATCAACACAAAATCCCTACTTTGGAATATTCATGGTTGCTGTCGAGCGATGACGACGACTGTGGGTCTATGACCAATGAACGGGCCGCTCGCATTTACAGAACCTTACATTTTGTGGAAGATCTTCCAGAGGAACACCGCAACGCTGGAGAGAGGAAGCCGGTTGATTGCTGCTGGTTGTTTGATGTTGGATGCTAGAAAATGACCGCTGTGTTGCAACAATCAGCCTTAATTCATTGTTGCAGCTCCATTATGTTTGTGCATGTCATGCCATCATGTGCGTTTGCGAGACGAGTGGGCGAAGTGCTAAGGGGGTGTGGATAGATAGTACTTTATTGATTCCTTCAGGAGAGTTCGAGAGCGCCTGGATGTGAAGGTGAAGAGAGAGAAGAGAGGCGTGCGGGCATGTTCAGGGGTTAAAACGTGTACCTGTTGACGAGTGGGGGTGTCACTATTATCATATTAATATAGGGGTGGGCAATTAATTTTTACCGGGGGCCGCATAAGCAACCTGAGCACTGCTGGAGGGCCACACCGACAATATTTCAATTAAATTTTGCTCAATATTATTTTTTATATACCGTAAGATAAATAATAATAATAAAAATAATAATAATAATTTCATTTAACCTAACTTAACTTTATACAAAAGCAGATTGCTTTTGATGGTTTTGTTTTTAACACTATCTTACACAACATTTCCTGATGTATAAATACAATGCAAAAATGTCCATTTCTGCACAGGGTTAATTTCTGTCACTTTATCCTGCATTATCCAACATTTTTCCCTGTCAGATTTGGACAACCATCTGTTGTTAAAAATCATTTCTAATCATATTTATTTTATATGTAATTGTTTTTTGTTTTTATTCAGTCATTGGTGGAGCTAAGGATAATATTTTAATATTGTTTTCAATATTGTTGTGCAGCACTTTGGAAACATTTTGTTGTTTCAATGTGCTATATAAATAAAGTGGATTGGATTGGATTGTCACACCTGCCAGCTTGTCCCATTTCAGTCCTAACATGTCCAAACACGCATTTACCTATGTGAACAAGTCATTACCTGTGGTTGTCTCTTTAATTGACTGCATTGCTGCTAGCTCCTCCGTGATTTGAAAGTCGGCAGTTATCCCACGTAAGAAGATGAGCAGCTGGGCGGTGTTACGTACATCGTAGCTCTCATCCAAAGCCAGCGAAAAACAGTCAAAGTCTCTGGGCATATCAGCGCAACAGAGTCTAATAAGCACTCCTTAATAAACTCTCCGTCAGAAAACGCCTTACTTATTCTGGCGATTTTGTGAGAAATGACGAAACTTGTCCATACAGCTGCATCTCTGGGGGTGTGAAATTTGGCAAAAAGTCCTTGTTGGGTTTGCAGTTTTACCATCAACGCATCAGCCTCCCTTGCGCGCGCGTCATCAGACAGATTCCGGTATTTTTCCTCGTGCTTCGTCGTGTAGTGGTGATTCAAATTATATTCTTTAAACACAGCAACCTTTGTACCACACATTGAGCACACGGCTTTACCTTTAATTTATGTAAAGAAATACTTGGCAGTCCATGTCTTGTTGGAAACACGGCAATCGTCATCAACTTTTCTCTTTTTAGCGTCTCATCACTTGTTGCTGTGCACCTTCACTCACAGGTTACACTCGGACATACGCCCATAAATAATACTTTTCAAAATAAAAGCAGCACAGTTGTATTGCACGCACGACATATATGTTTTTTAAACTTTATTTTGTCATTTGTGATTGCCGCTGTTCACATTCACACACGCGCATACGTCCACACGGAAGTAATACAAATAACGCTTTTCAAAACAAAAGCAGCACAGTTGTATTGCACACTCGACATAGATACTTTTTAAAATTTATTTTGTAATTTATGATTGGCCTCACGCGGGCCGGACAGGGACGCACAAAGGGCCGGATGTGGCCTGCGGGCCGCAGAATGCCCAGGTCTGTATTACGGTAATACATTATTTTCCCAATATTTTCTCGATCGACCGGTAGGGTCTTAAAGATTGACTGGTCGATCGCAATCGACCGGTAGGGTCTTAAAGATTGACTGGTCGATCGCGATCGACCGGTAGGGTCTTAAAAAATGACTGGTCGATCGTGATCGACAGGTTGGCAACCCCTGCTCTAGAACTACAACTGGTTCGGAACTAACAGTGTTCGGATTGTAATTATCCAAATATGATTAGCAGTGAAGTAGAAAACTATTAATGTTGTGGCTCAGAGAGCGAACGCAGGCGACAACAAGTAAGCTAGCGAGATGATGCTATCTATGCTAACTAGCGAGCTTGTTTCGGCGCCATGTCCTGCAATTTGGTGCAGCGTTTAGGCAAGAGGAACAGCGAGTACCTGCGACTGAGGCGAGCATTCAACAAATTTTGTTTGGATCGTATTTTTTTTATATTGTAGTTGATTTAAATAATTCACCCACTTTTGTTAATGTTAGAGAGTTACGGTCGGACGTTTTTTTTAACAGGACACATTTCCGATGTTTTCTGTTGTTGCGCTGAGAAGCCACGGCTGTATAGATACTGCTCAATTGCTGATAGGAATACAAAGTCGGAATGTCATTAAAACAATTAGCTCCATCTTTTGACCCTCCTTCGACTCCCGTCCTTACACGCTACAATATTTTGTTAGAAAAAAGGCGGAAGTGATATTTTGACGCAAAAATGTATGTTCAAAATGCAGACATTTCAGATGCTTCATATAAAACGTTGATTTGGAGTTGGGTTTTTTTTAGAGTGCTTCATAGGTGGAATAGAACAACTTCATTGTTAGCTGACTTTTGCTAACGTTTATTTACGAGAATGCATATAAAAAGAAAAACATGAGTCCTTGTCTTATATAGGGATTGTAAATGATAGGCAAAATTAAAAAAAAAAAAGTGCAGTTCCCCATTAATAAAGAGATTGTTGAAGTCATCATTTCATCGTCTACTGTGTATAATTCACACAAAAACATCACAGTCCAGAAGACTTTAACTTCAGTTGGAATGTCGGTAGACAAGGGCAATTTCCAGCAATCTTCAGCAGAATCCGGAAAAGTTGACAGCTTTGATTCGACTATGTGACAGATTTTTCCGGTTCAAATATAAATACCAAAGCAATTGCTTCATTTCAGGACTGTAAAATACCTATTAAAGGAAGCAGCAAACACTTGTTGGTCTTAATCAGCTGCAGTCCATTTTGTCAACATCCGCCAACATTTTTTTTTTTTTTTTTTTACAAGACAGCTGACTCAGTCAAACATTATAATTTACAACCAAGCCTGGAGGGTGCAGTAGTCTTAGGAAACCATGCTGCACAAATTTACTGCCACACTTTTGGTGGCACAAAACTGGCTAAACATATAAACAATGTAATATTAAAGTACCAGTAGAGTGGAAAAACAAGTTGCCTCTATATTTACGCTATTATATTATATATCTGATTTATGACACTGAAAGACTTACCAAGTTTGCAAGTAGTTCAATATTATCAAAATAGTGAATCTCATCGAGATTCCAGAGCCATTTTGAGAGATAATGAGCTAGCCAGACACGTCATCGTGTGACGAAGAGGTAGGAAGCTCAGATCCCTTCATCACAAACAATGCAAATCATGCAGACTTTACTTTGGGAAAAATTATGATCCAGAAACTTATAGTTGATCCTGAATATAAGGAAAATGAGCTACATGTTTTAGAAGCTCTGCTGAACAGATCCATCTAAGCATCATGTTGCAGTATTGCCAAGTGACGAACAAGAAATATAAACTACAAACCTAAAACGATAGCTTACTGTACGATGTCTGCTCTTACTTCGATGACGACTGATAGGATGTCCATATCTCCCAGTTTACATGAAGAATTAATCATGATGCACACGAAAGGTTAACAAGACAAAGGCTCCTTGCAGACACTGTCTTCAGTTGTGTGTGTTTGTGTTCATCTTCGTGTATACATTGAATGTCAAAGATGAACAATTTCTAGATTAATGGCTAAATCTTCCTAATATCCGGTGCAGAGGCATGATTTATAATCTAGAATAACTTTGACAAGTCGAGATGCGATGATGCGGGAGCAGCAGGACATCACGGCCAGCTCACAGTAAAAGCTGCAGAGGGCTACTCTGTTATTAATCCGCTGCTAAAAAAATACTTTGTCTGCGTTAGCGCTTATAATAACAACATTGGTAATATTTAGTTTATGTTCAGGTCACCATATATATAAATAGACTACTGTTGGCGGGTTTTGAATGGTTATTTAAAGGGTTTTGTGAGTGGAATAGAGAGCCCCAATTGATGGACTATTTATGTATTTATTTATTTACCACTTAGAATGCAATTAAAAAAAAGTTATTGTCTTTAATATGGATTGTGAATGATAAACAGCACATCTATCTCTAATTGTTGTGTATTTCCAGTATGACTGATCGGATCCTATGGTCAGAGTGCAGAGGTGTTACTCCAGTGACGTCAATCTACGGACATTACTGAAGATATTCAAAATGGCTGACTGAATTTGTGGCATTTTGTGATGTTTAGATGTTTATTTAACATACTTTGCGGATTGTAATTACAATTGGTTATGGTTTAACAGATACAATGACACAAATAAGCATATAAAGTACATTTGTTTTTCCACTCCTACTGGTACTTAAAAAATACATTTACCTTTGCAAAGATAATACTTCTCAGCTTTGATTGACACTGTCAGAAGTATATGGAGGAGGTGTACCAAATACTGTGACTAGTGAGTGTTCAATGCTGGTGGTTTGCCAAACTCACCCGTGTCCTGAGGGTGCGATGAAGTAGAGGCAGCAGTGGATTCGGCTGTCGGGCATCTGTCGTCTGTTCACCCGTGATTCAGAGTTCAGGTAGTCCTCAAACTTGCTGTCGATGTGGTCGATGACGGGCTGCCAGCTGCACACACACACTTGTCAAGAAACAAATCTCCACAGCACGCATTCAAATTATTATCTATATTATGGATGAAAGATGAAGAAATGTTAGGAGTGTCGAACTGAAGTGGTGTAAAATCTTACCAGTTGCTGTTGTCGACAGCATCACCAAAGCCTGGAGTGTCAACAATTGTGAGCAACAGCTGCACGCCGCCTTCCTTTATGAGCACTTTCGACTGCTCCACCTGAGACAAGGCAGAGCATTGAAGGGCAAGTTGAGATTCATTATTTGGTAGAAAGAGGGTCTCTGAACCCAGAACATTCAAATCAAAATAGAACCCATGCGAAAGAAGGAAATAAAACCATTAGCGGTGCTAACTAACACGTCACACGTAGACGTGACGCCAGCAACATGTCCAAACAGGTCATACTCACACTGTGCTTTTAGAGAACTATGTTGAGGAACTGGTAGAACACACAAACATCAGGAGACAGCAATGTTGTCACTCATGAGCCAGACAAAGTGTCGCACTTGTGGGGTTCTCAACAGGAGTCCATACAACTTGTGTAATTACTGCGACATCAAGTAAAGCTGCAGCTGGCAATGAACATGAGCGGGAATATACTCGTTATCACTTATTTTGAAAAGATGTGAAGGTAAGAATGTGCCGATCGATAGACTACCGATCAGTATTGCTTGATTTTCGTGAAAAAGTACGAGTTAACCATTGCTGATTAATAATTATTTTCAATGCCGACCACAAACATCAATCCCCTCTGGCTGACATGATTTATTTGAAGTCCGCTGGCTGACAAGCTAGCAGCTAATTGTGTATCTCCATACGCAGTGCGGAGCTTCATCCCAAAGTTAATAATCATAACCGCATTGCATCAAAAATAAACTACATTTCGTATTATAATTATCTCATATACCGTAATTTCCGGACTATAAGCCGCTACTTTTTTCCCTCGTTCCGGTCCCTGCGGCTTATACAACGGTGCGGCTTTTCTACGGCTTACGGTAACCAGGGGCGCGCACTACCGAGGATGCGCGAGACCGAGGCAGACATCTGGCGCCAGGTAACGAGAGCAAAACAAAGAGTAGGAGAGCGTCAGCGACAGTTTGCGCGAAGGAAGTGTTCATGCAAACACCCTCAATATGGAAAACAAACGGAGAAGTGCATATGATGATGATGAAGAGGACGGCGTAACGGCTGACGAAGCCGGAGCCGTTGATTCCACTGACGAAGAGGAAGGTTTTGAGAGCGAGAACAAAGGAGAGAGAGTGGCTGACGACGCCATTTTGGACCTGTTCTTCTCCGACACCGACGAAGAGGATTTCGGTGGTTTTAGTAGGCAGGAGGAAGACGATGACACAATGATTAAAGACTGACTTTTCATATACCGGTAGTAGGCTGGTTATTTTGATAACGTAAACGGCCGCGGGACTGCACTTTTACTGCCGTGTTACAGACGAGCACTTTGTATTACTTTGCACCGTTGTATTATTTGTACTCTGCACGAATGCTGTTCGCCATGTCAAAGATGTGAAAGTTTGATTGAATGATTGAAAGATTTATTGTTAATAAATGGGACGCTTTGCGTTCCCAAACAGTCATCTCTGTCCCGACAATCCCCTCCGTGGTAGCAGGAACCCCTATATACTACGGTAATTACACATCAAAACGCCTGCGGCTTATAGTCGGGTGCGGCTTATATATGGAGCAATCTGTATTTTCCCCTAAATTTAGCTGGTGCGCCTTATAGTCCGGAAATTACGGTATTTATAACTGGAGGACAAGACAAAACGTGTTACATGCCGAGAGCAAGCCAGAAGCAGGCATGGTAGTAGCTAAGATAGCCGCTAAGCTAGCTTGAAGCAACACGAAGAAATAAGTGTTTAGCAAACTTTAAGAAGATGGAAACATGTTACAGCAGAAAGTAAGCAGTTTCTAACAGGAAATTAACAAGTAGATTAATGAGAGTCAAGAAAGAGGATAACGTAACAGCAACTGTGCCATGTTTGTGAGTTGGCTAAGCCAATTGCACACGACATGTAAGGAGAAGGCAGATGGATTAATGAATCAGTAGTGTTAATACCAAGGGTAGTAGCAGTATATGATCGATACTAGAGTGATTCGGTCAACATTTTCATTTATCAAAAATAATGTTGGTGTTATTTTTGTTCACGTTTACAAACTCAGGGAATAATTCCCTGGACAAAGGAAGACTTTGAGGTCAAAAAAGAAATAATTAAAATAAGTGGTAGATATTTGGGCTATAACAGGGGTTGGCAACCCGCGGCTCCGGAGCCGCATGCGGCTCTTTGATCACTCTGATGCGGCTCAGCTGGTCACGGCCAGGGTGCATTGGAATGCGCCCTCATTCTTGCGCTCTGCTTGTCAAACCCCGGGACACGCCCACAGCCGCACACGTCTCCGTCCTGCAGCAGCCGCCAGCTGCAATCATTCACCGGCAATCGGCGCACCTGCCTGTAATGAGGGAGCTCATAAGCCTGCTCAACCTGCCATCAGGCGCAGGGATATAGTCTTCTGTACCGTAAGCCGACACAAGCTTTATGCTCTCTCGCTCTCTCTCTCTCTTTCTACGTGTCCAACTGATCATGAGATGGAACTGGCTGACATAGCCGACAAAGACATGTGGGTGTCCAAGTTAAAGCGCCTGACAGCGGACCTTGAAGATGTTTCACGCCAGAAGGCCGTTCTTGCTCAGAATCACAAATGGTGAGATATTGAAAACCTCCCCAAACCAGACAAACTTGTGTTCGAAACTTGGAACGCTATCCCCGACTTTTATGTGAACATGAAAAAGGGAGTAGTCTGCAGGCCTTCTTGTAGTCCTGTCGATCTTTGGGTCCACATATGTATGTGAGCAGGTGTTCTCCAACATAAACTTTATTAAAAACAAACATCGCACACGCCTCACAGATGAGAGCTTACAATCCTGTGTGAAGATAAAGGTGACGTCATACAGCCCTGATGTGGAGACGCTGTGCGCTGCGGTTCAGGAGCAGAAATCACATTGACCAAGTATGATAAATATTTTAATTTCCTTTAATTTTGCATATATTCACATTTTTTAATTGTTCAGTGAAATAGACATTTTATTATTCAGGTTGGCAGCTGACTGCACGGCTCCAGTAAAAGGATGATGGCACAGAGAGAGAGGACAGCATTTTTGGTTCTCTGCCAGTGGATAATTTAAGCTCATCCTTTTGTTTTTTCATTACTACAAGGAGGACTTAAATAGACATTAAGTATTTTACTTAACCTTCAACCCGACGTCTTTTTCGGAGTTAAAAACGTTTTGTTGCATGCAGAAATTTTATTTCATTTTCTCTGCAGTCGTTCATTGATTTCATAAATGCAACCCATAATAGTTTGTTTATACATGGCACAAAGCAAAAAAAAACTTTATATGCAGTGTTATTTCATTTTAAATTTCAAAAGAGTTTTGTGGCTCCCATTGTTTTCTTTAATTTGTGAAACGGGTCAAAATGGCTCTTTGAGTGGTAAAGGTTGCCGACCCCTGGGCTATAACAATATCAAAATCTCACTGTTTTGATATCAACACGATATTTAAGCCAAGGAACTGACTGTTGTGGTATTGTCAAAAATAAAAAAATAAGATAAAATGTAAAATAAAAAAATAAAAACAAAGCCAATGTGGCAGGAATGTAAATAAGAAACACACTTAATGTAATTATTACTACAAAAAAGTATTTTTAAGTGCAAAGAAGAGTGCAATAACATTAAGTATTTTCACGTAGAAAGGAGTTTTTACATTTGTTTAGTTGTGTACTATTGGCTTTGTTTTGCTGAAATAATTTTATGTAATAAAAAGAATAAGAAACTAGTTTAAATATTGTGTTGTCAATAACACTCACCACAAATACATAGAAAAATGTACAGTTAATACAAATTAGAGATCAACAGATTATTATCGCTTGGAGATTTCCCATATTTAAAAATGCAAAAGTTGATGCTCTTGTGACCCACCGTCTTAGACACACGTAATGAAGGTGTTTGTGAAATCCCCTGATGTTGTAAAAAGTTGCAATTCCCGCACTCGACTGGAGGCCTCGGTTCTAGATGCAGGAATAAGTTTGTTGTGCTGCTGCCGTTTTAAACAAACTTCGCAGCGTGCAGTCATTTGTTTCACACCTTTTGCCGCAAATCGAAACCACCGACAGCGCTTTTCTTTTCTTGGGAATCAACTTCTCACTCTAGTTAGAATTAGCCATGTTTTGCTAGTTGTGTGAATCTCCGGTAAGGAAATGAGGAGGAGGTTGGAAGCTATGAAAGCGGAGAAAAACAAAAAAATTTAATTTGATAAAATTGATATATCGCCCAAGCCTGAATATCTGCTCCAAATATAAATTATCTGCCTTCTTGACTACTAATAATTGGTATCTGCTTTGAAAAAACTTATCGCTCAATCTCTAATACAAGTGATCGATGTCGGTATTGATGTCGGACGATCTTACTCATGGATGATTAAGATCGGAATCGGCAGCATAAAACCTTGATCAAAACATCCCTAATGAGGGGTACCAAAATAATGTTCTGGCATCTTTACTTTCAAAGTATTGCACCGAAAGGGCAAAGATGGTCACAGAAAATGCACCACATTCTCTATTACGGTCATTCTCAAAACTGTGGTACGTACACCACTATTGGTACGTGGGCTCCATCTAGTGGTACACCAAAGAATCATTTAAATAGAGCACAGCGTTTTATTTTCCTATATTCAAACAGTGTTACCGTTCAAACTGTGTGAAATGTTACAGTGGCCATAAGTATTAAATATGCTTGTTAAATAAAACCTATGCCTTGTTTTTAAATACTACTTAGGCATACTCCGCTACTGTATTTAAATGTTCGTCATTATGGTGGTACTTGGAGAGCAAAGTTTTTTCGGAGATGTTACCAGTGCTCTATTAGAATGTACCTGGACTGTCTTCTTGATTCGATGTGAAGGTCCTGGATACTCTGCTGAGTACAGGTCGGTGAGGAAGAGCGAGTTGATCAGCGTGGATTTTCCCAAACCCGACTCACCTAGTGGAAGAGCAACATGAGAGCACGGGCAGCAATGTTAGGAAACGTTACTTAAGAGGTAACTATCACTTAAATAAATAAAACATTGTGAAACCACCAAAGTTAAATGTGCCTGAAGAAACAAATGTAAGATGTATCAGCTTATTAACTCCATTTTACACAATCTAAAATATACCTAAAAACATTGCCTTTACAGTACATAATGTTTTCAGGATGATGACTGACCTTGAACAGATCAATACAATTGATTTATTTACTATGGAAAAACAGATCAGAGGTCAACCAGCGACCTGGAATGGATTGTATTGACCATGGAGGTTCCACGGTATATGCAAATGAACAAAGCATGCATCCATGTACAAGACAACAAACAGAGCGTGTCATTGTGTTACTTTGAAGGCACATCGAGCTTGGTAAGTCCAGTGTGGACACCATCCAAAAGGATCATGAGCTCACATGAACACTGGTCCTGCCTGCCAGCGTTTAATGAGACGCCACTCTCACAAACAACCAGGCGAAATGGGGGGAATTTGTTACGAACAAAGCTTGGCCAAATTCTCCTGCCACAACATCACAATGAGAAGCAATGATGGGCCTGTAGCGCATGACACCTGGACACGCACTGGTAACAGGCCCATCTCCTTCCTTCCTTTCCTCTGGCACTCTTCCTGCCTTCCTAGCTCACACCTCGATGGTGACGTCCTACTCTGCACAGCAAGGACATGTGGGCTCATTGTGAAGCACAGCCAAGACAAACTCAACACTCATAAATGGTGTGTGTGTGTGTGTGGCAACAAAAATGAGCCTCAAAAACCTTTTCCATGTTGGCTCAATATAATCTGCAATGACGCCCAAAGTGACAGTATTTGTTCCACACTGGGCTTTTTTTCTGGGACACGTGAGTTTGTCACCATTTAGCTGGTTTATAAATAGATATGAGAGCAAAAATCAGCATCTTATCTCTGATTCATTAATGATATTCTGACAAAAAAAGCTAACCAACATGTTTTACAGTGAACAAAAAGTGCAGAGCGAGCAGCGTGAGCGGAGCTATTCTTAGAGATTCGCTGCTGCAAATTCTATTGGTCCCAGCACAGGAAATGGTTTTGACCCGAACAAACATTTTCCCTCCAAAAAAGGAACTGATGAGCCGGAGAGGATATTGGCTCAAAAGCTGCATTCTTCTCCAAAGAATATCTGCATTTTTCTACAAACGATCTGTTCAACAAGACGATGTTGCTTTTCCAAAAAGTCAGCAGTGCTCCGCTTCCGCATCTTTCACTCAGCAGTGACAAAGCAGGGCGCTTGTCCCCAGTGTATAAACATGGCCCCACACACACACACACCCACACACACACACACCATCTTGTCTCAAAAACACACTACAATGAAGAAGCAGAAATGCCGAGCAAAAAAGGCCCAATGAGACAATTGAAAGAACAACAAGGGCAAGCTTGCACTCTTACCCACGACCATCAGGGTGAACTCAAAGCCCCTCTTGACAGACTTCCTGTACACTTGGTTGGGGAGGCTTGCAAAGCCAACATATCCTTCCAGATTCTTTTGCTGCTGCAAGACAAACATGAAGAGCAATTTCAGGCATTAATCAATCGCTTTTTAACATAGCTTTTTTAGCTAGCGTAGCCTCCACTGAAACCTCATCCATACACTACCTATATCCGTTATTTGAGAGTGACGACACACCTCTGCATTCACCAACTTGTTTCAAGCTACTGTATGAACATTTGGAGACAAACAGTACAGTAACTGACCTACATTTTTAAGACTCCATTAAATTCGGCAAGGCCATCTTGTGACATCTTAGTTCAGTGAGCATCTAAAGGAGGGTTACTCATCTGTGGCTTGCAGGCCGATTTGACATCAGACCGGCGGCCTTCGGGTTGAATTTAAAATTTGGAAGAGAGTAGCATTTTTGCAGTAAATTCTAAAAATCCCATGAGCACTTCAGTCATATCAGAATCAGAATCAGTTTTATTGGCCACGTTTGACACAAAGAGCAGTAATTCTAAACCATAGGGCCAAACACCCCATAGAGGGCTGCCAAAAATGATCGGTTTCTCATAGAGCTGCACGAAGTTGAGAAAAAAACCTACCGTATTTTTCGGACTATAAGTCCCAGTTTTTTTCATAGTTTGGCCGGGGGTGCGACTCATACTCAGGAGCTACTTATGTGTGAAATTATTAACACATTACCGTAAAATATCAAATAATATTATTTAGCTCATTCACGTAAGAGACTCAACGTATAAGATTTCATCGGATTTAGCGATTAGGCGTGACAGATTGTTTGGTAAACGTATAGCATGTTCTATATGTTATAGTTATTTGAATGACTCTTACCATAATATGTTACATTAACATACCAGGCACGTTCTCAGTTGGTTATTTATGCCTCATATAACGTACACTTGTTGTTCACTATTCTTTATTTATTTTAAATTGCCTTTCAAATGTCTATTCTTGGTGTTGGGTTTTATCAATCAATCAATCAATCAATTAATGTTTATTCATATAGCCCTAAATCACAAAAGTCTCAAACGACATCCTCGTTACAGAGCCCACATAAGGGACGTCGATGTGAATGACTATGAGAAACCTTGGAGAGGACTGCATATGTGGGTAACCCCCCCTCTCTAGGGGAGACCGAAAGCAATGGATGTCGAGTGACATAATATTGTGAAAGAACAGTCCTTGGTGGATCTAACATAGTAGTGATCAAATAAATTTCCCCCAAAAATTGGACTTATACTCCAGTGCGATTTATATATGTTTTTCCCTTCTTTATTATGCCTTTTTGGCCGGTGCGACTTATACTCCGGGGCGACTTATACTCCGAATAATACGGTAATTGTGATTTATCCCTCCAAAATTGTGATGTTTATATTTTGTACATATAAATACACAGAACTGCAAAAACAACAAGTGAAGGAAGACATGTTACTTTAGACATTCTTGCCTCTAAGTGCCACACATTTGAACAATATGCAATAATTGAAAAGTGCCACACATTAGAATATGCAATAATTTACTTTAAAAACAATTGGCTTTATGCAGACAGACTCAGAGCTTTTGTCTACATCATGCTCTTAAACTGAAGGAATAAAAACTACTGTGTCTATAATGTAAAGTCATCAAAACAATCAAATGTAGATACTTTTCTTATGCCTTCTGATCTCTCTCTCTCTATGTCCATTACTTGCTGTACATATCCTACCAAGTCAGACCTACACTGTTTCAATATCCATTTCTCTGTTCTCAATTGTTGATGACTGATGAAGGGACGGCGTGGCGCAGTGGAAGAGTGGCCGTGCGCGACCCGAGGGTCCCTGGTTCAATCCCCACCTAGTACCAACCTCGTCATGTCCGTTGTGTCCTGAGCAAGACACTTCACCCTTGCTCCTGATGGGTGCTGGTTAGCGCCTTGCATGGCAGCTCCCTCCATCAGTGTGTGAATGTGTGTGTGAATGGGTAAATGTGGAAGTAGTGTCAAAGCGCTTTGAGTACCTTGAAGGTAGAAAAGCGCTATACAAGTACAACCCATTTATCATTTATAACAACCAAACCTACCCCCCTCCACACCCCGAATAGATAGTAGTATAGTATATATCTGTATCATGAATCAATTTAAGTGGACCCCGACTTAAACAAGTTGAAAACCTTATTCGGGTGTTACCACTTAGTGGTCAATTGTATGGAATATGTACTTCACTGTGCAACCTACTAATAAAAGTCTCAATCAATCAATCCAAACACATAGAATCATCATACTGCTGTGATTATATGCATCAAGTGTTCATTCAAGGCTAAGGCAAAATATCGAGATATATATTGTGTATCGCAATATGGCCTTAAAATATCGCAATATTAAAAAAATGCCATATCGCCCAGCCCTAGTTCAATGATGCCATTTCTGTTTGTCATGTATAATTTTGTCTATTTTGTGTTTATCCTTGAATAAACAGGTCAGTTTCTTGTTACCAACCATTGTGTATTATTCAAACTCCCCTAATTCAGCTGGCTCGTTGTTATCAAGAGTACTAAAACCATTTTCAACATGATTCTGACAACTAAGTAGGCTAAATAACTTTAAACTTTAATACATGCTCGGATAGGCCAGTATCGGTCAGTATCGGTATCGGATTGGAAATGCAAAAACAATATCGGTATCGGATCGGAAGTGCAAAAACCTGGATCGGGACATCCCTAGTTGTAATACACTTTTCTATCATTTGCGGCAGTTGACTGAATGACCCATTACAAGCCCAAACAATCAGAAGAAGTTTAGAGCAAAAGCCATGGAAAAGTTTTTAAGCGCAAAAATTCAAAGATGATTTATAAATGATAATCTTCTCCGCAAGCAGCAAAGCGCGCCAGCATGCATTCGCTCCAGTGATGTCGTCTCACGGCGATCAAAGATAAAATAGTCTTGTCTTGTGGGGTGCACCTCGCTTTGGATATGGGATTTCCAAAGTGTACCCTTTTTCTTTGTGCATTACTATTTTCCCCGCTTGTGGCTCAACAGTAATTGAACGCCATTGAATTTTCCCTCGCTACGGAATGGACCGAGGGTCAAAAAGGAGTCAGGACGCATGCACTTTAATCGCGCTAAAATGAGGGCTGTAAAAGGAACCTAACGCGTTATTGCGTTAACTTTTATAGCCCTACTAAAAAGACAAAATCAAAAAATCAGAAGGATTTATCCAATTGTTTATGACGTGTTCTTTAAAAGCCACAACAGAAGTGCAATGTCAAAGAAGAACATTTGTACTTTTTACAACAGAGCAAAAATAACATTCCACAGTGCAACAGTATATATTAAGCAGAGGCTACCTTTGTAATGAGATTGTAATACTTACAGCTGTTTTATCCATGAAGTTCCAACGTGCAGGACCAGGAGAGAGGGAAAGGGAAAAAGCACAAAACACAAAATCAGTACCAGACCACATGACTAACCACACTCTCTGCACAACTGCTGTCCTATGTTAAAAATTCTAGATGGCAGGAAAGCAGCAACAGAAATTGGACCGGCAGGCTGCATACTTGACTAGCTACACTTCCTTCATTTGTTTCTGTATTTGCAGCATCTTTTCCCCCCTCTGCCTTGGAGGACAGAATAGCATCTCTGGCCCTGGAGCAAGTGACCAAATGCTAACTGAAATTCGGCACACTCACACTTCTTAAGTCAGTCTCTCACTAAATTTCCCTCAAACCAACCAACAACTTTGCTGGAGGAAGTTGTGGCAAGGCAGGCGGAAGACGTAAGCGCCAAGATAGCAGTCACGATATCATGCATGCCTGTATGACCTAATACAAAAATAAATAATAAAGCCTATTCAACAATGTTAATTACTGTGGTTGTACTTTGCAGTGGTGTACCATAGTACGCTTCTTGAATAATAAATTAGAAACAGCAATGTGTTTTAAGGTGCATTGACACTTGTAGTCTGGTCCCCAGACCAAAAATTAAAAAGTATATACTTGGTGGTTTGTGTAGTCTGGTTATTTATTTTTTTAAGTCACAAGAAAGATGAAGCTGCCCGTGAGTGCTGTAGACCTGGTGCGTATGAGGTGTGTTAAGAAGCAAGAGGTACAATGCTGTCTACTGTATGGAGCTGCAACGACATGCTACACCAACACTGTCCCATTATAATGTGTTTGAGCAAGGGCATGTAGGTTGTGCCACATTCATTTGTGGCGGACAAAATATATTTGTGGCGGGCCATTGTATCCAGTGTTTTGTTCGGTTGGTGTGGTTGCCCTACTGAGAAGTAAAGTCGGCTTGCAGGCGGTCGGCCCCTAAGTTTGGGCCTGTCTTTTAGGTCCTGTATTGTGTTCATACTTGACCAAGTTAACTATAAGCAGAGCAAAAATACATTAAAAGGGAAACTGCGATTTTTTTTGCTTAGAATTTTGCCTATCTTTCACAATTTCTTTATAAGACAAGAACAGGTTTTTCCTTTTTTATGCATTCTAAGTCTTAAAATACGGCCAGTACGAGGTGGCTAACAATGCAGCTAATGGGAGTACTTTATTGCGCCCACAGAGATTTCTATAAAAAAAAAACACCAACAATACTTCATTTACATCTCCTGACCTGAATATTAACCGAGTCTTAGCAATATTGTTATTATAAGCGCTAAAGCAGACAAACTACTTTTAGCCGCACTGTGATCACAGAGAGCTAACTAGCTTATGCTGCTATACTGACACATTGAGCCGGTGAGCTGCTGCATCACCTCTGAGTTTCCATCCATCCATTTTCTACCGCTTGTCCCGTTCGGGTCGCGGGGGGTGCCGGAGCCTATCTCAGCTGCATTCGGGCGGAAGGCGGGGGGTACACCCTGGACAAGTCGCCACCTCATCGCAGGGCCAACACAGATAGACAGACAACATTCACACTCACATTCACACACTAGGGTTTGTTAAAGTTAATTCTAGATTATAAATCATGCCTCTCACTTGGATTGTGGAAGTTTGTGGCCATAAACAGAGAAGTTGGTCAACTTTGACATCCAATTTAGACGCGGATATGGCGAGAAAGACATTGAAAGATGCTCATTTGCGGCATCTATTTTTTTTTTTACATTTTAATTATTTAATTCTTCACATTAACGGGAAGTTATGAACCTACCATCAGTCGGCATCTCAGTGAGAGCAAATATTGTACAGTAAGGGAATGTTTTATTATGTTCGTAGTTTGTATATCTTAGCAATATTTCTGCATGATGCTTAGTGTTTCATTAAGTTGGATCTTTTTAAAAACAGCTTCTCATAACTCATCCTCCTTATATTAATGCTTAAAAATATAACTTTCTGGAATAATAATGTGTCCCAAAGTAGTCTTTGTTGTCTTACACAAAGTCTGCAGTGTAGTAGTAGTATTGTTGAAGGGGAAAGCGAATGTTGTGATGCATCTGGGAAATTATTGCGCCAATGTATGCTTAAAATAAGCAAAATATATACAGTACATTACATGTTATTATGAATGTGCCTGTTACTACATTACATATATACTTAGTGTATATATAAAGTTAAAGTACCACACACACTAGGTGAGGTGAAATTACTCTCAGCATTTGACCCATTCCCTTGGGAGGTGAGGGGAGCAGTGAGCAACAGCGCTGGCCACACTGGGGAATCATTTTTGGTGATTTAACCCCCAATTCCAACCCTTGATGCTGAGTGTCAAGCAGGGAGGTAATGGGCCCCATTTTTATAGTCTTTGGTATGACTCGGCAGGGGTTTGAACTCACGACCTACCTATCTCAGGGCGGACACTCTAACCACAAAGGCCACTGAGCAGGTTGATGGAGGTTTTTGGATGTTTTTAGAGCGCTTTATAGGCGGAATAGAGTGACTCTTTGTCTCCATTGTTAGCTGACTTTTGCTAACATACATTTACGATTTAGAATGCATAAAAAAAGAAAAAACGTTTGTGCTTGTCTTGCATAAGGATTGTGAATGATAGGCAAAATAAAATAAGTGTAAAGTGCAGTTCCAAACCAGAATAATTAACATTAATTTCAAGGCCAAATATTAATGTGGTTCTGATGAACCACAGGACATTTATTACACTTTCAGGACCAAATGGTTGCCGTTTGATGGGCGGTGATTTTAGAAGTCAAACCATGTACTCTAAAACACAAGATCCACTTTAATCCAGATTAGAATGCAGCCTTGCTCTCTTTAAACCTACAGGGCGCCATGTGTTCCTTCCTCCAGCTAAACCAACAAGCAGTGCAATTTACTTAGCACACACATGTGCTAGAAGGATATGTGGCATATGTGCTCATTTGGACTTCAAGGTCTTCACGAATAGTTCCAGTCCCCGTACAGTGTATGGATGGATCTAAACCAGGGGTGTCAAACGTACGGCCCGCGGGCCTGAACAGGTTGTATCCGGCCCGTGGGATGAGTTTGCTCAGTATAAAAATGAGCCAACATTTTTGAATGAAAGAAACTGCTGTTCTAAATGTGTCCACTAGATGTCGCAATAGCAATTATTTGTAGATGATGCTACATATGTACAAACAAATAAACCACCTGATGTCATACTTGCCAACCCTCCCGATTTTCCCGGGAGACTCACGAATTTCAGTGCCCCTCCCGAAAACCTCCCGAGGCAACCATTCTCCCGAATTTCTCCCGATTTCTACCCGGACAACAATATTTGGGGCGTGCCTTAAAGGCACTGCCTTTAAAGTCCTCTCTCACCTGAAAAGGATACTATTATATATGTCTCCGTTATCTATAGTTTTATCTATAACCCATAAAGTAGGCAGGTACGGAGCTATTTCTCAGTGTGTGTTTATTCCAGCCGGCACGTTAATACACTGACACACAACATCCTGATTCGCATCATGCATTGCATCAAAACTACGGCAAGTCCAAAAACATAACAGAAACGAAAAAAAACATAACAGAAACGAAGAAGAGACATGGCGACGACGAGTAAGAAGAAGAAGCGTAAGAAGAAGAAGCGCTTGCAAGTTCCAAAATGATTGGAAAAAATAATTTCAGTTCATCCAGGACAGCTCGAAGGGGAAGGGGTATGCTGCCTGCACATTTTGTAGATCAGACTTCTCCATTGAACACGGTGGCCGAACGGATATTCTCTTTCATGAACGGATTATATATACCGTATTTTTCGGACTATAAGTCGCAGTTTTTTTCATAGTTTGCCCGGGGGTGCGACTTATACTCAAGAGCGACTTATGTGTGAAATTATTAACACATTACCGTAAAATATCAAATAATATTATTTAGCTCATTCACGTAAGAGACTAGACGTATAAGATTTCATGGGATTTAGCGATTAGGAGTGACAGATTGTTTGGTAAACTTATAGCATGTTCTATATGTTATAGTTATTTGAATGACTCTTACCATAATATGTTACGTTAACATACCAAGCACGTTCTCAGTTGGTTATTTATGCGTCATATAACGTACACTTATTCAGCCTGTTGTTCACTATTCTTTATTTATTTTAAATTGCCTTTCAAATGTCTATTCTTGGTGTTGGGTTTCATCAAATAAATTTCCCCAAAAAATGCGATTTATACTCCAGTGCGACTTACTGTATATATGTTTTTTTCCTTCTTTATTATGCATTTTCGGCCGGTGCGACTTATACTCCGGAGCGACTTATACTCCGAAAAATATGGTGTGTGTGTATGTATATATATATATATATATATATATATATATATATATATATATATATAAGAAATACTTGAAAATATAAACACCCCCCCGCCCCCATCTCCCGAATTCGGATGTCTCAAGGTTGGCAAGTATGCCTGACGGCGTGGCGAAGTTGGGAGAGTGGCCGTGCCAGCAATCTGAGGGTTACTGGTTCAATCCCCACCTTCTACCATCCTAGTCCCGTCCGTTGTGTCCTTGAGCAAGACATTTCACCCTTGCTCCTGATGGGTCGTGGTTAGCGCCTTGCATGGCAGCTCCCGCCATCAGTGTGAATGTGTGTGTGAATGGGTGAATGTGGAAATAGTGTCAAAGCGCTTTGAGTTCCTTAAATAGGTAGAAAAGCGCTATACAAGTATAACCATTTAGTGCATCAGTCAAGGAAAATGAGCAAACGACATAAATAACATCCTGTAATTTGATTTTCATATTATTTTTTTATCTTGATAGGTTGAAAATGAACACCAATGAGTTGACTGATGAACATCATCATGTCATTTATTCAGAAAGAATAAATAACAACAAATAAAGATAGAATACTATTAACCCTTGTGTAATGTTCATATTGTTGTTACTCAGCCAGCGTTTGTGGGTCTGATGGACCCGTTGCATTTTGTGGCTTTTAATGCCTCACAATCAAACACTTTTATGTTAAAATACTGAACAGATGTTTACCTTATCCCAATAAACATCTGTTCAGTATTTTAACATAAAAGTGAGTGAGGCAAGGCATTAAAAGCCACAAATTGCAACGGGTCCATCAGACCCACAAACATTGGCTGAGTAACAACAATATGAACATTGCACGGAAAATTTATCTGCCAGTTTCTGCATCCCACAGGGATTCTTCTTTTGTGTTTCTGCACCTGTGGTTCCCACACAAGGTTGCAACATTGTTTGTCAACACTGTCTGCTCTCATTTTCTCGCACATTTGACCCTCTGATGTTCTGTGTACCTACCCTCTGTCCTCCTCCTGTGTAGGCCTGCTGTGTGTGTATGTGTGTGTGTATGTGTGTGTGTGTGTGTGTGTGTGTGTGTGTGTGTGTGTGTGTGTGTGTGTGTGTGTGTGTGTGTGTGTGTGTGTGTGTGTGTGTGTGTGTGTGTGTGTGTGTGTGGTACACAGAACATCAATTTCCACATTTCTATTAGCCCCGGGTCCAGTGGACCAGGACATCTTATATATAATAGAAATGTGTAGGGGGGGTGTATGGTGTGTGGTCATTAAATATTAGTGATGGGTCCGGCAACACCGATGCATCGAGCTCATAGAGCAAAACCCTGTGTCGGTGCGCGTACCGCTTTTAGAAAGTCACGTGACCGATCATGAGCTGTTTCGGTCACGTGACCGATACGCGAACTGTGTCGCACTGAAGCCTCCTCTGTGCCCTGTGAGCGGGTCTTTTTTACAGCCAGAGAAATAATAACTAAGAAGAGAAATCGTCTAAAATGTAATATGTTGGAAAAACTGTTTTTTTTTTAATAAAAATGTGTAAAAAAATAAATTAAAACAATTCCCAGTCCAGAATCATCCTCATTCACAACACGTTCTCTTATGTTATGATACATTGTTCACATTATTTATTGACTGTATCTAAAAAATACAGTATATACAATATATTTTTATTTAAATGAAGATATGAAATAATCCTAAATGAAATACAATGACTTGATTTATATTATTGTATATACTAGGTCATAAAATCAGTGTCAGTTGAGTCGGACCATAGGTTGCCTGTAGGGATTTTTAATGTCCAGCAGATGTCAGTATTTAGTGACACAGTATCGACACAGTATCAATGCAGTTTTGCAATGTGTTGAAACGCTTCATGACGCCTCATCAACCCATCACTATTAAATATGTATTCTGATATATGTTCTTCACAGAAAATGAGCCAAAGTCAGTGAGTCTCAGTTTGAAAAATTAATTAATTGTATCATTTTTCTTTTAATAAAAAAATGAAAACGGGTCCCACAGACCCGAACACCACACAAGGGTTAACCGCAACATGTAAGTGTAAAAAAATTTATTTTTTTTTAAATTACTTTTTTATCGAAGAAAACCATCTGACGTTGTCTTTATTTTTAAGTTATCGTGCCCTGATTTTACCAGTCCGGCCCACTTTGGAGTAGATTTTTTTCCATGTGGCCCCCGGATCTAAAATGAGTTTGACACCCCTGATCTAAACCTCAAAAGTGGTGAAATAAAAGACGAACACAGTCAATGCAGCACATACGCAGTGAGGTTTGTTTTGTTCCACCCTCGTCTGCACAATCCACTAACAATTATCGAGCGCCGTTCAACCTAAAAACGAACACTTAAAACAGGCAGTAAATCACGGTAGTGACAGTTTTGGTGACAAAGGCTTGAAATCACGTTTAATATTACCATACATCACAAAATGTAGTTGTAGCATACTCCTATAGAATCACTATAAAGTTGGATTTTAAAGAGTTTGCCGACGAGCTAGCGACAGGAAATGACACTCCCGTTACTGCTAGCAAAGACGAGGCTAAAGCTAGCTAGCATATCCAAGTGGAGGCGGACGACTGACTGGGCGTTGGTTACTCAGACGACTGTGAACGCTAAAAAAAAACTGGCGGAAGCCCCGTCGTTCAGACAGTATAAACAGTGCGGACACGGAAAAACACAGTTTACAACTCTTGTGTGTGGACTGTGTTGACGCAGCGGGCTCACCCATAACGTCGTCGCTCCCTGCCGCCTCGATAGCCGATCATTCACCAGCCCGACATTCCCCGTCTGAGCGCGCTGGCGTGAGTTACGCACTATAAACCACGCAGCGCAGCCCCACGACAGAAAGCCCAACTCGGCGTAGTTGCGCTGATTATTTGGCGTAATTCCTCCGTGAATGGCAGAGGCGGGAAATCTCGCGATAGGAGCAAAATCCTTTCAGGCTCCTTGTAGTCTCACGACAGTTCATCAAAGGAAGAACACTTTTTTTTTTTTCAAAAAGTGAAAAGATATCTTTAAAAAAAAAAACGTCAAACTAAATTAATACAATCGGAGATTATTACGTGTTATTTACAGATGATTAAGATATCGTTAATGCACCATCGCTGTTTTGCATCTTTTATTTTTTTATTAAAGTGCCGCATACTCCATCGGACTGAGCACGAGCAGCGTCACTCGTATCCATAGCAACCAATACTATTCATTCTCATGACAGCTCGGCGTCCTTGTCGAGACCTCTTTTTTTTTTTACTTTTAAGAACTTTTATAAAGATAACATTTTTCTTAGATGAGCGATCATGGATGAAGGGTAAGCTAACTAGTTGCTTATTTACCAGCCAAACTAAACCAACCTGCTATAGTTTGCATTTAGCCACGCACAACAAACACAAAGCTAGCTAGCTTGCTGTAAAAAAATTGTATTTATTTATACCTTTACTGAGCTAATGTATGGAGCTATTTTTTGACACAGAATTTTTGAAACTTGAGGTGGCGTGTCTCAGATGGTAGAACAGCTGGCCAGAAAATTGAGGAATCCTGGTTCGAACCAGCCTCCACCATCCTAGTCACCACTGTTGTGTCCTTGAGCAAGGCAATTCACCCACCCTGTCTCCCAGTGCCACCGACACTGGCGTAAATGTAGCTTAAATGTAGATAAAGGGTTTCTCAATGCAAAGCACTTTGAGTCAGTAGAGAAAAAGCGCTATATAAATATACTTCACAACTTGAATTTTTGCGTTTTAGTTTTTATTTACATCCGATTATGCTGACAATGTAAAAAAAACGTGAGGTAATTGTGCGTGTTTGAACATTTTGTTTGTTAAATTGCAGTGTTTTAAAATTCAGTGCAGAAAAATTCAGTGTATACAACTCTGCATACAGTGTAAAAAAAAAAATTGTTGCAAAAGTATTTGTTGCTTTAAAACTTGAGGCTCACTTCCGGTGAATTAATTGAACTAAACAATCAATCCTGTCTCAAAACCAGCCAGCATACTTGCCAACCCTCCCAAATTTTCCGGGAGACTCCCGAATTTCAGTGCCTCTCCCGAAAATCTCCCGGGACAACCATTCTCCCGAATTTCTGCCGATTTCCAGCCGGACAACAGGCACGCCCCCTCCAGGTCCATGCGGACCTGAGTGAGGACAGCCTGTTGTCACGTCCGCTTTTTCTCCATATAAACAGCGTGCCGGCCCAGTCACGTCATAACATCTACGGCTTTTGGAGAGTGCACAACTGCGCACACAACAAGAAGGAGACGAAGCAGAAGAACGAAGAAGAGACAGTCATGGCGACGACGAGTGACAGAGAATAGAACGAGGATGGACAATTCAACCATAAACTCACTCCTTTCCTGCAAATTACATTTCACAGATGCTGCCCATACCTATGCTCCTTCAAAGGCTGTGCTACTGGCTGCAAAGCATTGCACTTTCAAATACAACAATGAGTAGAGGAGTGTTATGTGTGTATATGTGTAAATAAATGAACACTGAAATTCAAGTATTTATTTTATATATATATATATATATATATATATATATATATATATATATATATATATATATATATACACACAATAAAATATATATATTAGGGATGTCCGATAATATCGGCAGGCCGATATTATCGGACGATAAATGCGTTAAAATGTAATATCGGAAATTATCGGTATCGTTTTTTTAATTATCGGTATCGTTTTTTATTTTTTATTTTATTTTTTAATTTTTTAAATTAAATCAACATAAAAAACACAAGATACACTTACAATTAGTGCACCAACCCCAAAAAAACTCCCTCCCCCATTTACACTCATTCACACAAAAGGGTTGTTTCTTTCTGTTATTAATATTTAGGTTCCTACATTATATATCAATATATATCAATACAGTCTGCAAGGGATACAGTCCGTAAGCACACGATTGTGCGTGTTGCTGGTCCACTAATAGTACTAACCTTTAACAGTTAATTTTACTAATTTCCATTAATTACTAGTTTCTATGTAACTGTTTTTATATTGTTTTACTTTCTTTTTTATTCAAGAAAATGTTTTTAATTTATTTATCTTATTTTATTAATTTTTTTAAAAAGTACCTTATCTTCACCATACCTGGTTGTCCAAATTAGGCATAATAATGTGTTAATTCCACGACTGCATATATCTGTTGATATCGGTATCGGTAAATAAAGAGTTGGACAACATCGGAATTTTGGATATCGGCAAAAAGCCATTATCGGACATCCCTAATATATATATATATATATATATATATATATATATATATATATATATATATATATATATAAGAAATACTTGAATTTCAGCGAATTCTAGCTATAAATATACTCCTCCCCCCTTAACCCCGCCCCCCGACCACGCCCACCTCAAAACCATCTTCCGAATTCGGAGATCTCAAGGTTGGCAAGTATGCCAGTCAGGGAGGTGCTTCAGTTTTAATTTATCGGAAGTGGGTCTAGAGTTTTAAAGAAACAATGAATTTTGCACTGAATTTATTTTGCAGTTATTTTTTTTACAATTAATTTTTCTATGCTGAATTTGTATACATAAAAAAAATTGTCACTGATTTTTTTTACGCTGATTTTTTTTACATTTAAAGAAAAACATACATTTTCAAACACACAAAATGTGCTCACAAATTTTTATTCAATGACATTTTCAGCATCATTTAAAGTAAAAAAAAAAAATTCAGATCACAAAATATTAACACAAATTCAGTTCAATAAAATCAGTGTCCAAAAAGAGCTTTCATAATAAAGACACACATTAACTTCCATTCAAATGATTGTGTCTGCAGCTGATCCACAGGTGACTCATGGAAGAAAAAGGTAGAAAATGTCCAGGCAAGTCAAAAAAGTCAGACGCGGAGAGAAACAAACCCACAGAAATTCACACTGTGTAAGCAGAGACGCCCCCTGGCAAGTCGTCTTGTGTGTCACATCATTACAATATAATTCGCACGACATTATCAGAATAAAACCACCCCCCTCACCCCCCAGGCCGTCATGTGATCTCTGGAGGCTTCAGGCCCTGCTGGCTATGAGCGGCCCTGAACAAGAGGTGAACAACCACCATCGTGTATCTTGTTGAGGATACAAAGCGGCTCATGTTTCCTGAAATGTGTGTTTGTGTAACGACAATATGGGAGTCAACGTGTGTTACAGGTGTTGAGTCACAGTAAAACAGGAAGCAGCAGATTCCACAGCCCGCACGGTCAAAGGGACAGCTGCAGCGAGGCCTCTGAGCTAGAAAGATTCAGGTAATGTGCAATTCAAACTTTTTAATTCCAAAGCAGAATCATTTTTTTTGCATGTAGTTGTTCTGGCATAGAATATATAAACCCCGTTTCCATATGAGTTGGGAAATTGTGTTAGATGTAAATAAAAACGGAATACAACGATTTGCAAATCATTTTCAACCCATATTCAGTTGAATATGCTACAAAGACAACATATTTGATGTTCAAACTGATAAACATTTTTTTTTTTGCAAATAATCATTAACTTTAGAATTTGATGCCAGCAACACGTGACAAAGAAGTTGGGAAAGGTGGCAATAAATACTGATAAAGTTGAGGAATGCTCTTTAAACACTTATTTGGAACATCCCACAGGTGTGCAGGCTAATTGGGAACAGGTGGGTGCCATGATTGGGTATAAAAACAGCTTCCCAAAAAATGCTCAGTCTTTCACAAGAAAGGATAGGGCGAGGTACACCCCTTTGTCCACAACTGCGTGAGCAAATAGTCAAACAGTTTAAGAACAGCGTTTCTCAAAGTGCAATTACAAGAAATTTAGGGATTTCAACATCTACGGTCCATAACATCATCAAAAGGTTCAGAGAATCTGGAGAAATCACTCCACGTAAACTGCATGGCCGGAAACCAACATTGAATGACCGTGACCTTCGATCCCTCAGACGGCACTGTATCAAAAACCGACATCAATCTCTAAAGGATATCACCACATGGGCTCAGGAACACTTCAGAAAACCACTGTCAGTAACTACAGTTCGTCGCTTCATCTGTAAGTGCAAGTTAAAGCTCTACTATGCAAAGCGAAAGCCATTTATCAACAACATCCAGAAACGCCGCCGGCTTCTCTGGGCCCAAGATCATCTAAGATGGACTGATGCAAAGTGGAAAAGTTTTCTGTGGCCTGACGAGTCCACATTTCAAATTGTTTTTGGAAATATTCAACATCGTGTCATCCGGACCAAAGGGGAAGCGAACCATCCAGACTGTTATCGACGCAAAGTTGAAAAGCCAGCATCTGTGATGGTATGGGGGTGCATTAGTGCCCAAGGCATGGGTAACTTACACGTCTGTGAAGGCACCATTAATGCTGAAAGGTACATACAGGTTTTGGAACAACATATGCTGCCATCTAAGCGCCGTCTTTTTCATGGACGCCCCTGCTTATTTCAGCAAGACAATGCCAAGCCACATTCAGCACGTGTTGCAACAGCGTGGCTTCGTAAAAAAAGAGTGCGGGTACTTTCCTGGTCCGCATGCAGTCCAGACCTGTCCCCCATCGAAAATGTGTGGCGCATTATGAAGCGTAAAATACGACAGCGGAGACCCCGGACTGTTGAACGACTGAAGCTCTACATAAAACAAGAATGGGAAAGAATTCCACTTTCAAAGCTTCAACAATTAGTTTCCTCAGTTCCCAATCGTTTATTGAGTGTTGTAAAAGAAAAGGTGATGTAACACAGTGGTGAACATGCCCTTTCCCAACTACTTTGGCACGTGTTGCAGCCATGAAATTCTAAGTTAATTATTTGCAAAAAAATAAATAAAGTTTATGAGTTTGAACATCTGTGGGGACTGCTCAGAGAGTATGGGGTATCGGACTGTCTGATTGTGGCAGTCCGCTCCCTGTATGCTCAGTGCCAGAGGTTGGTCCGCATTGCCGGCAGTAAGTCGGACACGTTTCCAGTGAGGGTTGGACTCCGCCAAGGCTGCCCTTTGTCACCGATTCTGTTCATAACTTTTATGGACAGAATTTCTAGGCGCAGTCAAGGCGTTGAGGGGATCTGGTTTGGTGGCTGCAGGATTAGGTCTCTGCTTTTTGCAGATGATGTGGTCCTGATGGCTTCATCTGGCCAGGATCTTCAGCTCTCACTGGATCGGTTCGCAGCCGAGTGTGAAGCGACTGGGATGAGAATCAGCACCTCCAAGTCCAAGTCCATGGTTCTCGCCCGGAAAAGGGTGGAGTGCCATCTCCGGGTTGGGGAGGAGACCCTGCCCCAAGTGGAGAAGTTCAAGTACCTCGTAGTCTTGTTCAGGAGTGAGGGAAGAGTGGATCGTGAGATCGACAGGCGGATCGGTGCGGCATCTTCAGTAATGCGGACGCTGTATCAATCCGTTGTGGTGAAGAGGGAGCTGAGCCGGAAGGCAAAGCTCTCAATTTACCGGTCGATCTACGTTCCCATCCTCACCTATGGTCATGAGCTTTGGGTTATGACCGAAAGGACAAGATCACGGGTACAAGCGGCCGAAATGAGTTTCCTCCGCCGGGTGCCAGGGCTCTCCCTTAGAGATAGGGTGAGAAGCTCTGTCATCCGGGGGGAGCTCAAAGTAAAGCCGCTGCTCCTCCACATCGAGAGGAGCCAGATGAGGTGGTTCGGGCATCTGGTCAGGATGCCACCCGATCGCCTCCCTCGGGAGGTATTTAGGGCACGTCCGACCGGTAGGAGGGCACGGGGAAGACCTAGGACACGTTGGGAAGACTATGTCTCCCGGCTGGCCTGGGAACGCCTCGGGAACCCCCGGCTGGAGCTGGACGAAGTGGCTGGGGAGAGGGAAGTCTGGGCTTCCCTGCTTAGGCTGCTGCCCCCGCGACCCGACCTCGAATAAGCGGAAGAAGATGGATGGATGGATGAGTTTGAACATCAAATATCTTGTCTTTGTAGTGCATTCAATTGAATATGGGTTGAAAAGGATTTGCATATCATTGTATTCCGTTTATATTTACATCTGACACAATTTCCCAACTCATATGGAAACAGGGTTTGTAACTCGCATGATCTCAATTTATGTTTCAGTATGACATACAGAGAGCAGAGATGTTTCAGCAGCCACCCGCTACACAAAGTCTTCTCAAACATCCTAGCCTCTCTCGTGAAAAAACGCCTCTGCAGGTAAAAACTCTCGAAGTAGGAGTGTCCGAAAGGGGCCAGCGGCCCTTTTTTTTATTGGCCCTCGGCTAGGGCTGGACAATTGGTCGAATTTCATTTTAGATTTAGGCTTTTCAGATCATAAAAATATTACAATCGAATAAAACAAACATTCATTAGCTTGTAACGGTGAAACGGATGAGTGAGCTTACTGTATGAGTGAAACTAAATAGAAGTTTGGAATCTCACCATGGTTGCTACCTTTTATTTGACACAGCACTAGTGTGCCTAATCAATAATCACTCAACTCAGAAAAAAAAGTGAGGCATTTCCACGTTCACGCAACCTAAGACGGAGACACAGAAAAACGGAACCCGTTGTTTAGTGCGGAATATCATAGAAATTGATATAAATGTGAGTGAAATGTTGTCTTTACGTGGAGAAGGAGCATTTGTTTGGGAAAATATCGTCTCGGGTACCGCTCATTCATCTCCGAACCCCGTCCTTAACTAAACAATGTCAAGATGGCCACTTAACTATAAAGCTAAAGCTGACAAGAACAATCCATACACCCACAACACATCTCATCTGCTTGTGTTGTTGTGAACGACATCATAGATGCAACATCAATGTACAAACAGGACAGCAGTCGCAACTTGAGAGGCTCTTTATTTTTTTAACAGCCTCAAGTCGTCTCTTTACTCGGTAAGCTCAGAATAGCAGCACACTTTACCCCTTCACAATAACAGCGCTGTGCACAACATCTGGTCTGGCTGCGCTAACAAAATAAAGGATTCAAAAAAGTACATTACACAAACATAATGTACCGAATGATACGTTCACAAAAAAATATTATGCTTTGGTCAAAATTGTCCAAAGATGTATTGTACCAATACATGTTGGGATTTTTGCTTTTTATAAAATTGTATTTTATATCATAGTACTCATATGTATTTTTTAAATACAAACCCCGTTTCCATATGAGTTGGGAAATTGTGTTAGATGTAAATATAAACGTAATACAATAATTTGCAAATCCTTTTCAACCCATATTCAGTTGAATATGCTACAAAGACAACATATTTGATGTTCAAACTCAGAAACTTTATTTTTTTTTTGCAAATAATAATTATCATGGCCCTGCGATGAGGTGGCGACTTGTCTAGGGTGTACCCCGCCTTCCGCCCGATTGTAGCTGAGATAGGCTCCAGCGCCCCCCGCGACCCCGAAGGGAATAAGCGGTAGAAAATGGATGGATGGATGGAAATAATAATTAACTTAGAATTTCATGGCTGCAACACGTGCCAAAGTAGTTGGGAAAGGGCATGTTCACCACTGTGTTACATAGCCTTTCCTTTTAACAACACTCAGTAAACGTTTGGGAACTGAGGAGACACATTTTTGAAGCTTCTCAGGTGGAATTCTTTCCCATTCTTGCTTGATGTACAGCTTAAGTTGTTCAACAGTCCGGGGGTCTCCGTTGTGGTATTTTAGGCTTCATAATGCGCCACACATTTTCAATGGGAGACAGGTCTGGACTACAGGCAGGCCAGTCTAGTACCCGCTCTCTTTTACTATGAAGCCACGTTGATGTAACACGTGGCTTGGCATTGTCTTGCTGAAATAAGCAGGGGCGTCCATGGTAACGTTGCTTGGATGGCAACATATGTTGCTCCAAAACCTGTAAGGCATTAATGGCGCCTTCACAGATGTGTAAGTTACCCATGTCTTGGGCACTAATACACCCCCATACCATCACAGATGCTGGCTTTTCAACTTTGCGTCTATAACAATCCAGATGGTTCTTTTCCTCTTTGGTTCGGAGGACACGACGTCCACGGTTTCCAAAAACAATTTGAAATGTGGACTCGTCAGACCACAGAACACTTTTCCACTTTGTATCAGTCCATCTTAGATGAGCTCAGGCCCAGCGAAGCCGACGGCGTTTCTGGGTGTTGTTGATAAACGGTTTTCGCCTTGCATAGGAGAGTTTTTACTTGCACTTACAGATGTAGCGACCAACTGTAGTTACTGACAGTGGGTTTCTGAAGTGTTCCTGAGCCCATGTGGTGATATCCTTTACACACTGATGTCGCTTGTTGATGCAGTACAGCCTGAGGGATCCGAGGTCACGGGCTTAGCTGCTTACGTGCAGTGATTTCTCCAGATTCTCTGAACCCTTTGATGATATTACGGACCGTAGATGGTGAAATCCCTAAATTTCTGGTTGAGAAAGGTTTTTCTTAAACTGTTCAACAATTTGCTCACGCATTTGTTGACAAAGTGGTGACCTTCGCCCCATCCTTGTTTGTGAATGACTGAGCATTTCGTGGAATCTACTTTTATACCCAATTATGGCACCCACCTGTTCCCAATTTGCCTGTTCACCTGTGGCATGTTCCAAATAAGTGTTTGATGAGCATTCCTCAACTTTATCAGTATTTACTGTCACCTTTCCCAACTTCTTTGTCACGTGTTGCTGGCATCAAATTCTAAAGTTAATGATTATTTTCAACAACAAAAAAATTAATCAGTTTGAACACCAAATATGTTGTCTTTGTAGCATATTCAACTGAATATGGGTTGAAAAGGATTTGCAAATCATTGTATTCCGTTTATATTTACATCTAACACAATTTCCCAACTCATATGGAAACGGGGTTTGTATTTTTATCTTATTTGATATTATATTATTGCAGCTGAGATAGGCTCCAGCATCGCTGCGACCCCGATAGGGACAAGCGGTAGAAAATGGATGGATATATTAACACAAAAAGCACGCACTCTATGGTGGTAAACTAAGTGTAAAAGGTAAAGGCAAAACAACCCCTGAATTTTATTGTTTAATGATATTGCTATTGTTATTGTCATTTATTGTTGTTACTATTATTATTTTACTTCTTATTGTTTATATGTTACTAATTATTCATCCGTTATTTTAAATGATATTCAAGGTTGAGTTTTGGTGCTACAACAAATAACATTTATTATTTGAAAACATGAATATTTATCGTGATTTCAATATCAAAAATAATTCAGATTTTTTTTTTTTTTTGCCATAATCTTCCAGTTGTACCCTAAGCACATTGTAGGAACAGAAAACAAAGCAAAAATACATCCTGTAATAAGAACATTTTGATACCAATACTTAACAATAACAAAGCTTTGTCTTTGAATTAAATGGCTTTCCGTCATCGTATGCAGGTAAACATAAAACTGAAATAAACCGCCCTGATGCACAATTTGCTGAATTGTCTTGAAGTAAAAGCCAGGATGACTTTAAATGTCTTTAATTTGAATGAAAATAAGACTGAAGCAACAATCTGGGCCCTCGAGCACAGGATTTTAGCCTATGTTGTGTGTTTTTTACTAATTTTTACTCATTTTATTCTTAGGTCAGCATATACCCAATATAAAGTTAGCTTGGTTTAAACCAGGGGTCGGCAACCCAAAATGTTGGAAAGAGCCATATTGGACCAAAAAAAAAATCTGGAGCCGCAAAAATTAAAAGCCTTATATAAGTGTTATAATGAAGGCAACACATGATGTAAATGTCTTTATTAGCTATATTAGCGTACTATCAAAATGACTTTAAAAGTGTTGTAATGACGGCAAAACATAATGTAAGTGTCTATATTACCTATATTAGCCTACTATCAAAGGCTGACGCAAATCTTCGTTGACAGAAATGTTGTACACATTTTTGCAACATTGGAAATCATTAGTAAAATGGAGGCTTCTCACAGGATGAGATAACTTCTAGAAATGACTGGCTAAAGGTATAGATGTGTGTGTCCAAGTTTAAGGAAATGGCAGGCTGTCTTCTCTTAATGGATTTATTACAATCTTTGCAAGCTGGGTAACGTTTGCTGTGGTCTGGAACAACATGGCACACAAACAACTATCAGAAATGCAGCCAATATTACATAAAAATAATGTGACATGAGACATGCAAATATAAATTAAATACACCGAGGACATAAGTAAAGGAAATTAAATGAGCTCAAATATATCTACAAACGAGGCATAATAATGCAATATGTACATACAGCTAGCCTAAATAGCATGTTAGCGTCGATTAGCTTGCAGTCATGGATTGACCAAATATGCCTGATAAGCACTCCAGCAAATCAATAAAACCAACAAAGCTCACCTTTGTGCATTCACGCACAGTATAAAACATTTGCTGGACAAAATGAGACAAGGAGGGAGTGGCATAGAACACGTCTTTTTGTGGCAGCGTCGGAGAAAGTTGCACATGTACACAAACTACGATGAGTTCAAGGATCGCTGAAGTTAGTAGGACAAAACGGTGCTTGCCAAATACTCTCATCAGTGAAGCATGTGTAACATAAACAGTGGGATTTCTAACAACTAGGAAGGTTTGTGTCATGTTTGTTGCCCTACAGAAAATATTTCAAAACAAAAATGTTTAGTTTTTTCTTCATCTTTTTCCATTTTCACACATCTCTGAAAGAGGTCCAGGGAGCGCTAAAAAGTTGCGGGTTGCTGACCCCCGGTTTAAACATACACAATACATTTAAAAAATATCAAAGTGGCCCCTACATTCTTTTTTGTGGAACACGTTTGGACACCCCTGTCTTAAAGTGTCTGTGTTCATGTCTGTGTTTATGTTGCTCTCTTGAGTTACTCACAATCTATGCAGCGACTGGATCGATGTGGCGCCGCCCGAGTCGGTCCTGAGAGTTCTGCTTTGCCTGCGACTGCTGATCAGAGACCCTGAGCATCAGGTGCCACTTGATAGTCGGACACAGACACATGCTCCTGACACGCAGATCACGCACTGAGCATAGGGCCTGGGGATGGGAATTGATCAGATTTTTACGGTTCCGATTCTACTTTCGATTCTGCTTAACCATTCAGTTCTTTAACGGTTCTCTTATTGATTCTTATTTGGAAAAAAAAGGGGGAAAACGTGGATTGCATCAATTTAGTTCAGTCTGACGTCACTACAATTCGCGTAATGACGTCATCCCCACCCGGAAGAATCGTTAAGGGAACCTTTAGAAAAATTGGCCAGCGATCCCAAGGAACTGATACACTGGGAACCGGTTCTTGTTCAGAACCAGTTTTTGATTCCCATCCCAAATAGGGCCCTTCGAGTTTGTGTATAGAAAATATCAATATGACATTTTTCTGCAAACATATTCCTAACTAGGGATGTCCCGATCCAGGTTTTTGCACTTCCGATCCGATACCGATATTGTTTTTGCATTTCCAATCCGATACCGATACTGACCGATACCGATACTGACCGATACTGGCCTATCCGAGCATGTATTAAAGTTTAAAGTTATTTAGCCTACTTAGTTGTCAGAATCATGTTGAAAATAGTTTTAGTACTCTTGATAACAACTAGCCAGCTGAATTAGGGGAGTTAGAATAATACACAACGGTTAGTAACAAGAAACTGACCTGTTTATTCAAGGATAAACACAAAATAGACAAAATTATACATGACAAACAGAAATGGCATCATTGAACTAGGGTTGGGCGATATGGCCTTTTTTTAATATTGCGATATTTTAAGGCCATATTGCGATACACAATATATATCTCGATATTTTGCCTTAGCCTTGAATGAACACTTGATGCATATAATCACAGCAGTATGATGATTCTATGTGTTTGGATTGATTGATTGAGACTTTTATTAGTAGGTTGCACAGTGAAGTACATATTCCGTACAATTGACCACTAAATGGTAACACCCGAATACGTTTTTCAACTTGTTTAAGTCGGGGTCCACTTAAATTGATTCATGATACAGATATATACTATCAGATATATACTATCATCATAATACAGTCATCACACAAGATAATCACATTGAATTATTTACATTATTTATAATCCAGGGTGTGGAGGGGGGCGCCGGATGTAAGTGTCAAAAAGACAGCCAAAAGAGTTTGATATGAGAATAAATCTAAAGTTAAAATATAGGGTAGAAATGCACCCATTTGCAGGTAATGTAGTCTTGATTTTCAAAATTTTCTTTCAAGGCTTGCATGTCTACATTAAAACATTCTTCTTCATACTGCATTAATATATGCTACTTTTAAACTTTCATGCAGAGAAGGAAATCACAACTAAAAAAATCACTAATTTTTTCATACGGTGTTGATGTGGAAATTTTTGCCTCGGCATTTTGATGGTGTGGACGTGTGGCACCAAATGGAGATAAGCGTCTCGACAGACGTTACAATATTTGAACAATGATGACGAAAACTGTTTTCTCTGTCGTGTCCGTGTGTCGAAAATTGTTATGCGCTTATTTTTTTATTTGATTTTGTGCGTGGCATAGATTTGCTATGCGCAGAGGACGCTTAAACAGTGCGCAATTGCACAGGCGCGCGTTGCTCGCACGGCTGCGCTAGCATCACAGCTAATGTTAGCCATGCTGCTACCTCTCTGCTCGGGGAGGACGTATACGTATGTGACGTATGACGTGACAGTATGTGACGTATGACGTGATAGTATGTGACGTGTGTAAGAAGGTGCGCTTGCTGTCTGTGAGAGGGAGACACAGGAAAGAGTGAGAAGAGCCTGTCGTGTAATGCCAGCAGCTAAAAGCAACTGCGTGAGAATTCACAGACCTGTGGATGTGTTGAAGGTGTGCTGGAAAATGCGGAACGGAAATTACGGAGAAGCAGAAAAGTGGAATGTATTATTTAAATCGGTGCGTTGGAAAACACGGACTGGAGTTTTTTTCTAAACTGGATCTGGATCGGCATTTTCCCATACCTTGCCGATATGCAATTTTTGGCAAATATCGGCAGCCGATCCGATCCAAATATCGGATCGGGACATCCCTATTTCTAACCCTTTCCTCTTCTGTCACTGACAAAAATGTACAGTAGAACTTTGATTTAGAAATTTAATTTGTTCTGGAACAGGGTTACTAAATCGAAAAGTTCTTAAAGTAAAGCAAATTTTTCCATAAGAATCAATGTAAATATGAATTATGGCTTCCAGCCTTGACAAAAGTCCATATTTTAGTGAAGGTTTGTACACACTAAACACAATATACATTTTAATCCACTACTGTATATCAAACAAACATAATAACAAGCTGAACTGAGCCTGGACTCCTTTAAAATAGGCCTGAGAACTTATATGGTTGCTCCATATCAATATGATTTTTTAACCTTTTCTTTTTGTTTTTATTGAATATGTTTGGTCTCCTCTACCCTGTTTTAACTTTGTAGCACTTTGAGATCCAGTTTGATTAATACTGCATTAGAAATAAAAATGTATCATCATTATTATTACAAGTGTTCTCTGTATGCGCTGTTTACACAGAAGTCCCTTTGCTGCCCTCACAAATGATCAGAAATCACAAAAATCCTTAACTTTAACAACCATATTGCTAGTGCTACAATAAAAAAACATTTGAAAAAGTAAAATCCACTTTTAATGTCATCGGCAAAAGAGCAGCTGACATGAGACAAGAGAGAAAGAAGCAGACGCGGGGGGGGGGAGATGCCATGTGTGTGTGCTCTTGGAAGAGGTGCCGCTGTACAATAGGTTGTGTCTTCTACGCTGTGATATAGGTCCGCTTCGGCCTCGTTTTTCAGAAAAGTTAGATCTTGTCACAATTATTGATATGAAGCCAGCTTCCTTTATCTCTTTAATATGTACAAAGTGGCTGCCAGCGGGACACAAAAGGAATTAATTTGTACACGGTTCGCACACAGAGGCACACTTGGCTCGAGCAAAAAGTTTGCAAAAACGGGGGTGCGCAAATCGAGGTTACAATTAGGGATGTCCGATAATATCGGACTGCCGATATTATCGGCCGATAAATGCTTTAAAATGTAATATCGGAAATGATCAGTTTCGGTTTCAAAAAGTACAATTTATGACTATTTAAAACGCCGCTGTGTACACGGACAAAGGGAGAAGTACAGAGCGGCAATAAACCTTAAAGGCACTGCCTTTGCGTGCCGGCCCAGTCACATAATATCTACGGCTTTTCACACACACAAGCATACTTGGTCAACAGCCATACAGGTCACACTGAGGGTGGCAGTATAAACAACTTTAACACTGTTACAAATATGCGCCACACTGTGAACCCACACCAAACAAGAATGACAAACACATTTCGGGAGAACATCCGCACCGTAACACAACATAAACACAACAGAACAAATACCCAGAACCCCTTGTAGCACTAACTCTTCCGGGACGCTACAATATACACCCCCGCTACCACCAAACCCCGCCTCCCCACCTCAACCCCCCATCTCCCGAATTCGGAGATGGGGGGTTGAGGTGGCAAGTATGCTCTAGTATACTCTGGACTGAAGCTGTGTCCCTTCATTGTTTTTGTAGCTGTTGTTTTGAGGCATGATTAAAAAAAAAAGAAAAATAATGCACTTTGTGAAAGTCAAAGTATAGTATTTCCCATAGTTGTAATGGGTATCAGGATTATCTCAGGGAGAGCATGTCCCAAATTCCAAGCTTCTGTTTTGAGGCATGTTAAAAAAAATAATGCACTTTGTGATTTCAATAATAAATATGGCAGTGCCATGTTGGCATTTTTTTCCATAACTGGAGTTGAAGTTGTTCTCTTATTTTAGAAAACCTTGTTTTTGATTGATTGATTGAAACTTGTATTAGTAGATTGCACAGTACAGTACATATTCCGTACAATTCACCACTAAATGGTAACACCCGAATAAGTTTTTCAACTTGTTTAAGTCGGGGTCCACGTTAATCAATTCATGGTAAAGTTACATTGTTTAATGCATCCAGAGGGGCATCACAACAAAATTAGGTATAATAATGTGTTAATTCCACGACTGTATATATCGGTATCGGTTGATATCGGAATCGGTAATTAAGAGTTCGACAATATCGGAATATTGGATATCGGCAAAAAAGCCATTACCGGACATCTCTACTTACAATGTAATGGCACATTTCGTTAGACATTATCTCGTCTCCCTGTTTTGAATATGTTAAATTTGTCATTTCCCACCAGAAACAATAATTATTGAACAATTACTTCAATGTGTTTTAGTGCAAAACTCGCGTCAAATGAAAATCAAGTAAAACAATTTTTTTTTAAATTTCACCTCAATAAAAGTGAAAATATTTTGTAGTGAGGGCGGGCTCCAAATTCAATTCTGCCTTGGGCCCCGATTTACCCAGAGGCGGGCCGTTTTTGGACACAATAATGTTACCTAGGGCTGTGAATCTTTCAGCACCTGACGATTCGATTCAATTCTTGGGGGTAACGATTTGATTTAGAATCGATTCTCGATTAAAAATCCATACTCTAACATTGGGTGCCAGTTCAAAGATTAACTACATTCCTTTATAAAATAGATAAACTGGAAATAAAACTGGTTTTGTTTAATAAAATTCTACCCAAACATTTAATAAAGTCAAATACAAATAAGGCAACAAGAAAAATATCCAACACTTCTGTTACGTCTTCGGGGGCGCATAGCTGCGCTGGTAGCGTTCCTTCCAAGGCAGAAGACAAGCAGGTGTAGGTAAAAATAAGGTTTTTAATAAATTAAACACAGGACGAAAATACAAAACTGAGGACGCTAGCAAGCGTGGAGCTAAACAAAACCAAAATTTCACCAAGGGTGAAAAAACGAGGAAAGCTAGTATGTACAAAAATCACTAGAGCGAGGAGAAAAACCGGGAGAACGTAACGGTTGCCTATCACAAACATTGACCCAGCAACTAATGCTGGGTGACAGAAAACTATAAAGGGGAGTGATTAACCAAAACACCTGGTGGGAACACTTATTGCTAAATTAAGACAGGTGAGGAGAATCAGTGCCCATGGAAACCGACAGTAAACAGGGAAAGAGGGTGCACCCAGGAAACAGACGAAAACAGGAAAACTCCCAAACATAAATCATGCTATGACCCGGGTAACGGATCATGACAAAACCCCCCCTTAAGGGACGGATACCAGACGTCCCAAACTAGAAACACCTCCCTTAAAAAAAACAGAATAAGTCCAAAGTCACGGGAGGGCGGAGGGAGGACTTGGCGGTGGGCCGCCAGGCCATGTGTCCCCGAAGCCACCGGGGCCAAGCCAGGTGGCGGCGGCGAGTAGATTGTCGCTGCAATTGGCGAGGCGGGCGACCTCGGAACGGCCATGTCTGTGGCCGTTGAGGAGGCGGACGAGACTGGCGCCAGAACCTCAGCAGTCTTTGAGACCTGCACCCAAGTCCTGGGCATCGCTGCTGTTGGCGTCAAAGGCGTCCATGAATAATCACTAGAGCGAGGAGAAAAACTGGGGGAACGTAACTGTTGCCTAACACAAACATTTACCCAGCAACTAATGCTGGGTGACAGGAAACTATAAAGGGGAGTGATTAACCAAAACACCTGGTGGGAACACTAATTGCTAAACAAAGACAGGTGAGGAGAATCAGTGCCCTTGGAAACTGACAGTAAACAGGGAAAGAGGGTGCACCCAGGAAACAGACGAAAACAGGAGAACTCCCAAACATAAATCATGCCATGACCCGGGTAACGGATCATGACAAAGGGACGGATACCAGACGTCCCAAACTAGAAAATCCTCCCCTAAAAAAAACAGAATAAGTCCAAAGTCACGGGAGGGCGGAGGGAGGACTTGGCGGTGGGCCAAAGAGGGTGCACCCGGGAAACAGACGAAAACAGGAAAAGATAAATCACGCCATGACCCGGGTAACGGATCATGACAACTTCTCTTTTCTAAAGTAAATCTGTACAGCAGATATGATCATCTATGATGTGTCTGAGTGGCTGGACAAGACAGATTAAAACATTTAATTATTTTTTTTTAAATATATGTTTTCTAATCGAAGCGCGATTCACTTGAAAACAAAACATTTTTTTGACACCCCTAATGTTACCTGACACTCTACTATCAAAAAAATCAAATACAAGAGCCCCATTCAAAAAGATTGATCATTTCTTCTTACAGAAAGTGCTGCATCGTCTTCAAGGCGTCAGTTCGCTTGCCAAGGTAAACACACTTTTTCTTTTTAAACTTGCCACTTTTGTAAATCTTCACACTTAATTTCCCCTGTGCTGTGGTTCAGCACATGAGCTGTGTGGCTGACATGTACTTAGCGTGTGACGAGCAAGAGCTAGCCGCACGGTCGCTGGTCGCCATGACCTGTGAGTACCATCATACGGATAAATACACCAGAACAAATACGTCCCTTGTTATCATACCTTCGCTGATTTGCCCTGCAGACATGTTCCAGAAGCTGTCAGCCGCTGAAGACCAAAGGGTCTGGGTCATCGAGAGCGGCGCTCACACGGTAGGAGGCGTGGTGTTCAAACTCTCTTTGATGTATTTCATTTTCCAGAAGGGTCGCATATAGGGATGTCCGATAATGGCTTTTTGCCGATATCCGATATTCCGATATTGTCCAACTCTTTAATTACCGATACCGATATCAACCGATATATGCAGTCGTGGAATTAACACATTATTATGCCTAATTTGGACAACCAGGTATGGTGAAGATAAGGTACTTTTTTTAAAAATTAATAAAATAAGATAAATAAATTAAAAACATTTTCTTGAATAAAAAAGAAAGTAAAACAATATAAAAACAGTTACATAGAAACTAGTAATTAATGAAAATTAGTAAAATTAACTGTTAAAGGTTAGTACTATTAGTGGACCAGCAGCACGCACAATCATGTGTGCTTACGGACTGTATCCCTTGCAGACTGTATTGATATATATTGATATATAATGTAGGAACCAGAATATTAATAACAGAAAGAAACAACCCTTTTGTGTGAATGAGTGTAAATGGGGGAGGGAGGTTTTTTGGGTTGGTGCACTAATTGTAAGTGTATCTTGTGTTTTTTATGTTGATTTAATAAAAAAAACCACACAAAAAAACGATACCGATAATAAAATAAACGATACCGATAATTTCCGACATTACATTTTAACGCATTTATCGGCCGATAATATCGTATGGGACATCTCTATTCGCATCTTAACGGTGTTCGAAAGCCTGAAGAAAAGCAGAACAAGTGAACTCATTTGACCTTTGAGTAAAAGTAGACAACAGCATTTACGGGCTCTAAATTGACTTTTGTAGCATTGAATTCAAATAAAGCTAGTAAAAGGTGGCTAACAATACAGCTGATAGGACTACTCTATGCAACCCATAAAGCCCTCTGAAAAAACATCCAAAAACCCCGAACAGTACTTTTATTTTCATCTTATGATCTAATTATTAACCAAGTATTAGCAATATTGTTATAATAAACGCTAACGCAGAAAAAAAAATTCTAGCGGCGCCGTGATCACATAGAGCTAACTGGCTTGTGCCATACTTGCCAACCTTGAGCTCTCCGAATTCGGGAGATTGGGGGGTCGGGGTGGGCGGGTGGAGGAGTATATTTATAGCTAGAATTCACTGAAATTCAAGTATTTCTTATATATATATATATATATATATATATATATATATATATATATATATATATATATATATATATAGTACAGTACACAGTAATGAAAACACAGTTGTTCTACTAACTGTACTGTACTTGCTGCTTACTTAAAAAAACAAAAACACTTACCTTTCACTATTTGAGTAGCCTTTGTTGTGCCATTTGAGTACTGGCGAGCGATCTCTGAATCCGGGAACATATCCTTCATGGATTTGTTGAAAATATCCGCAAATAAGAACGGGATGTTGCTTGCAGCTATCAGCATAGCCATCTTTGTCTCGGCATATGTTACACCCTCGGGTTTCCATTTAGCGAGGTGGCCCATAATACTGCGTTGCCGCCGCCTTGTGCTTCTCTGACCGTTCATGAGTGACTATATCCATTTGGCCACCGTGTTATGGGTTATAGATAAACCTGTGGATAACGGAGACGTATATAATAGTCTCCTTTTCAGGTAAGAGACGACGCTAAAGGCAGTGCCTTTAAGGCACGCCCCCAATATTTGTGTCCGGCTGGAAATTTTGGACTTTACTACTTGCCGTAGTTTTGAAGCAATGCATGATGGGAATCCGGATGTTGCTGGTATAAACACACGCTGAGAAATAGCTCCGTGCCTGCCTACTTTATGGGTTATAGATAAATCTATGGATAACGGAGACATACAGTATATACAAACCCCATTTCCATATGAGTTGGGAAATTGTGTTAGATGTAAATATAAACGGAATACAATGATTTGCAAATCCTTTTCAACCCATATTCAGTTGAATGCACTACAAAGACAACATATTTCATGTTCAAACTCATAAACTTTATTTTTTTTTGCAAATAATAATTAACTTAGAATTTCATGGCTGCAACACGTGCCAAAGTAGTTGGGAAAGGGCATGTTCACCACTGTGTTACATGGCCTTTCCTTTTAACAACATTCAGTAAACGTTTGGGAACTGAGGAGACACACTTTTTAAGCTTCTCAGGTGGAATTCTTTCCCATTCTTGCTTGATGTACAGCTTAGGTTGTTCAACAGTCCAGGGGTCTCCGTTGTGGTATTTTAGGCTTCATAATGCGCCACACATTTTCAATGGGAGACAGGTCTGGACTACAGGCAGGCCAGTCTAGTACCCGCTCTCTTTTATTATGAAGCCACGTTGATGTAACACGTGGCTTGGCATTGTCTTGCTGAAATAAGCAGGGGCGTCCATGGTAACGTTGCTTGGATGGCAACATATGTTGTTCCAAAACCTGTAAGGCATTAATGGGGCCTTCACAGATGTGTAAGTTACCCATGTCTTGGGCACTAATACACCCCCATACCATCACAGATGCTGGATTTTCAACTTTGTGCCTATAACAATCCGGATGGTTCTTTTCCTCTTTGGTCCGGAGGACACGACGTCCACAGTTTCCAAAAACTATTTGAAATGTGGACTCGTCAGACCACAAAACACTTTCCCACTTTGTATCAGTCCATCTTAGATGAGCTCAGGCCCAGCGAAGCCGACGGCGTTTCTGGGTGTTGTTGATAAACAGTTTTCGCCTTGCATAGGAGAGTTTTAACTTGCACTTACAGATGTAGCGACCAACTGTAGTTACTGACAGTGGGTTTCTGAAGTGTTCCTGAGCCCATGTGGTGATATCCTTTACACACTAATGTCGCTTGTTGATGCAGTACAGCCTGAGGGATCAAAGGTCACGGGCTTAGCTGCTTATGTGCAGTGATTTCTCCAGATTTTCTGAACCCTTTGATGATATTACGGACCGTAGATGGTGAAATCCCTAAATTCCTTGCAATAGCTGGTTGAGAAAGGTTTTTCTTAAACTGTTCAACAATTTGCTCACGCATTTGTTGACAAAGTGGTGACCCTCGCCCCATCCCTGTTTGTGAATGACTGAGCATTTCATGGAATCTACTTTTATACTCAATCATGGCACCCACCTGTTCCCAATTTGCCTGTTCACCTGTGGGATGTTCCAAATAAGTGTTTGATGAGCATTCCTCAACTTTATCAGTATTTATTGCCACCTTTCCCAACTTCTTTGTCACGTGTTGCTGGCATCAAATTCTAAAGTTAATGATTATTTGCAAAAAAAATTTTTTTTATCAGTTTGAACATCAAATATGTTGTCTTTGTAGCATATTCAACTGAATATCGGTTGAAAATGATTTGCAAATCATTGTATTCCGTTTATATTTACATCTAACACAATTTCCCAACTCATATGAAAACGGGGTTTGTAATAGTCTCCTTTTCAGGTGAGAGACGACGCTAGGCAGTGCCTTTAAGGCACGCCCCCAATATAGTTGTCCGGCTGGAAATCGGGAGAAATTCGGGAGAATGGTTGTCCCGGGAGATTTTCGGGAGAGGCACTGAAATTCGTGAATCTCCCGGAAAATTCGGGAGGGTTGGCAAGTATTTGTGCCATTGGGTCCTTGTGCCACTGGAGCAGGAGCTTGGTTTGCATAGTCAGCAGTAAGTTGCGCCTGTTCACGGTCAACATTGGCCTCACCTAACCCGTTCCGTTCATTCTTTTTACGGACAGAATTTCTAAGCGCATGCAGCCAAGGCGTTGAAAGTGACACGATTAGTGCCTCAGCTTCTCATAGCTGCTATTTGCAGACAATGTGGTCTTGATCAGCAGGACCACGAGAGTAATGGCCTCTTCAAGCTGTGACAGTATAATAGAGTCGCTGTACCAGACCGTCGTGGCAAAGGAAAATCTGAGCCAGAAGATTTACTGGTCTATCTACATTCCCACCCTTATCTACAGTATGCTCACAAGTTTTGGTTAGTGACCGAATAAGGAAGATGACGTATATAGAAGCGGTCATGGCTCCTCCGCTGGGTGGCTGCATTCACCCTAATACTCCTTTTCCACTGCAGTGAACCTTGGTGCTGGAGTAGATTAAGTTTGGAATTTAAGTAAATTATTCAATCTCTATATAAATGGCATTTGTAAAGTTACAAAAGATTTAAAGTTAGTATTATTTGCGGATGATACAACAGCGTTTTGTTCAGGAGAGAACACACAGAAGATACTACAAATAATAACAGAAGAAATTAACAAATTAAAAAGATGGTTTGACAAAAACAGACTATCGTTGAATCTCAGTAAAACTAATATAATGCTATTTGGTCAAACACAAATACAAATAGACGGAATAGAAATTGAAAGAGTAAATAGAAATTGAAAGAGTAAATTAAACCAAATTTCTAGGTATAATGATTGATGATAAATTGAACTGGAAATCTCACGTAAAAAATATACAACATAAAGTAGCAAGAAACATGTCAATAATGAATAAAGCAAAACATGTTCTAGACAAAAAATCACTTCATATTCTCTACTGCTCACTAGGGTTACCATATCTGAGTTACTGTGTAGAAATATGGGGAAATAATTAGAAAAGTACACTTCATTCATTAACGGTGTTACAAAAAAGATCAGTTAGATTAATACATAATGTTGGATATAGAGAACATACAAATCCTTTATTTATTGAATCAAAGATACTGAAATTCCACGACATAGTGAATTTGCAAACAGCTAAAATTATACACAAAGCAAACTATAACCTGCTAGCCCAGAATATACAACAATTATTCTCAAAAAAAGAGGAGAAATATAATCTTAGAGAGAAATGTAATTTAAAACATTTGTACGCACGTGCAACACTTAAGACCTTCAGTATATCAGTATGTGGAATTAAATTATGGAATGGATTAAGCAAAGCAATCAAACAATGTACTAATATGATCCACTTCAAGAAACTCTTCAAACTTAAAGTGTTTACAAAGTACAAAGAAGAAGAACCATGATAAACATTCTGAATTTATTTAATTCATCCATTCTTTCATTCTTTCACTCTCAAAATAATCTTATTTATCTCATCACATGAAATGTAACTTAATTCACCAATTAGTATTTATTTACTTATTTTTATTGTGATTACTTATGGAGTATATTGTGAATAAATTGAGAACAGGAAGTGAACAAAAGTTTTAGCACATGTTATGTAAAAGAAAAGGGGTAGGATTAAATAAGCTCTGCTTCTTCCTACTCCTTTTCGAACATGTTGAAAAGAGAAACTGGAGATTGTGATGTATCATGTTGTATGCATGCATGTTCGAAATAAACTCAAACTCAACTCAACTCAACTCAACTCAACTACGTTGAACCGGTGTTGGTCGGGAAGTAGTTGCACTACTTTCATTTTCCATTGCCCTCCCGAGCCGTGTCATTACGTCACAGTGGTTACGCCTCCGATCGGTAAATAATATGAAAGTCGACATATTCTTTAACAACAATGACGGACACAAACATGCTGAAGTTGTTGCTGCTGGTTATGCACAATGTTCCCTCTCAGAGAAAGGTCGGTAATCCAAAATGTTAAAAGAGCCACATTGGACCAAAAATACAAAAAAAAAAAACAATCTGTTTGGAGCCGCAAAAGATAAAACGCCTTTTATAAGTCTTATAATGAAGGCAACACATGTAAATGTCTATCGTAGCCTACTATCAAAATCACTATGTTTCGCAGGCTGATGCAAATCTTTGCTGACACACTTCAAAAAGTCAGTGTTCAAAAACAAGAAAAAAAATATACAAAAATTAGGGGTACTTTATTTGAACTAAGCAAAATTATCTGCCAATAGAACAAGAAAATTTGGCTTATCAAGACTTTCCAAAACAAGTTAAATTAGCTAACCTCAATTAAACCAAAAATACCTTAAAATAAGTATATTCTCACTAATAACAAGTGCACTTTTCTTGATATGTTGAAAAATATTCTTAAATTAAGTAAATGCTGGTGCCATTATCTTGACATAATGATACGCACTTTGCATTACATTTCTTGAAACCAGCAAACTTATACTAAAAACTAATTTATTGTTCTTAATGGAAAGACAACAAGGCAACCGCTTGTTACTCTCGGGGTCTCCTAGCCGCTCAGGCAAATCATATTGTCTAAAAATGCATTTTTCCATCGATAACATGACATCATCGCACCAAGTGCGTGCTTTTTCAGTCAATTAGTGCGCATATATACAGCCCGGCCCCTGGCCAAAAAATGTTTAAATGTAATTTTGAAGAATTCATCTGAATGTGCATGAACTATTTCTGTTCAAAATTGTTACAAATGTCACATCTTAAATGTTTAAATATTAACTGTCAGTTTACTGTACTGTGCCAACTGTACTACTTTATGAGTACTTAGTTTCTATTGTTTCATTGAAAATAAAACAGCAAAGTCCATTTGGCTGTCATCTGTTTTAATTATGAGACACAATTGTGTCAAAGTCATGATTTTTTTTTTCATGCATGAATTAAGAAATTATTACTTTAAAAAAGTAGTTTTATACTTGTGAGTGTTGATGACACAGCTTTGCAACAGTTGATATTCTAGTTTCAAGCATGTTTTACTCAATATAGGTCATAAAATCTCAGCAACAAGCTGTAATATCTTACTGAGATCATTTAGGACCAAAACCCTTAAAACAAGTAAAACACTCTTAACATAAAATCTGCTTAGAGAGAAGAATTATCTTATCAGACAGAAAATAAGCAAATATCACCCTTATTTGAGATATTTAATCTTACTTAGATTTCAGTTTTTGTAGTGCAGATATGTTGAAATATAATATTTATTCTACACATTTTTACAACATTGGAAAACATTAGTAAAACGGAGGCTTTTCAGAGGGTGGAAATTACTGGCTTAGAATGACCAAAGGTATAGATGTGTGTGTCCATGTTAAAGGAAACGGTAGGCTGTCTTCTTCTTCTAATGGATTTATTACAATCTTTGCAAACTGGGTAACGTTTGCTGTGGTCTGGAACAACATGACACATAAACAACTATCAGAAATGCAGCCAATATTACATACAGATAATGTGTTATAAGACATGCAAATATAAATATATACAGAGGTCTTAAGTAAAGGGAATTAAATGAGCTCAAATATATCTACAAATGAGGCATAATGATGCAATATGTACATAGTTAGCCTAAATAGCATGTTAGCATCGATTAGCTTGGCATAAAACACGTCTTTTTGTGGCAGCGGCGGAGAAAGTTATACATGTAAACAAACCGCTGCGTCACAGTCCACATAACTGCGGTGAGTTCAAGGAACGTCGAAATTAGTAGGACAAAACGGCGTTCGAAAAATACTCTCATTAGTGAAGCATAAATACAAACATATTAATCTGTGGGCTTTCTAACAATTAGGAAGGTTTGTGTCAAGTTTGTCCTCCTACAGAAACCATACTAAAACAAAAAAAAGCCTTTTTTTCCTCCATCTTTTTCCATTTTCACACATTTTTGAGAAAAGCTCTAAGGAGGATAGGATTCCAACAATCACTTTATCGAGCAAATTCTGTTTGCTGGCCGTAACAACACCAAAAACATTAGTAAAAACTTCTATCTAGCAAAACTGGTCATTGCCTGCCGTACAAACCAGGCCAAAACAGACTCTTTGTCATCTGTCATATCAACAGCATCTGCTTGCTCTTTCTCACTTGCGACAACACACACACTCATGGCACTTAGACACTGATGCGTTTATGGCCACACAAAAAGTCAAACAACTCCAACACCACACATAAAGTGTAAATTCCAAGTCGTTACTGTATGACTCTCCAAATAAATGTCTGCTTATTATACTTGTATTTATTAAGAATGTTAATTTTTAGATAATCATGAAATATTGTTACTAGATTACAGAAATGCTCATAAAAAGGTATGTTTTACAGATAGCAAGTTACAGGAGTGTACACTTTTTCCCATGCTTACTTACATCTCATTGTGCAACATGTGAATGTTTTAAGTGGAATTAAATGTGATCTCTGAAAGGGGTACAAATTATTTCCAAAGTAAGACCTCAACCCAGACAAACAATATTAGTATGGCGATCATGAAAAACAAGATTTATTTTTTGTTATTTTAATTGTAAGTGGGCCAAATCACCTATAATAGAAAATAATCTCATGGAAATGACTACCATAATTTGTTCTAATGCAGTGGTGTCCAGACTACGGCCCGCAGGCCAAGAGAGGCCCACCGACGTCTTCAATTTAGCCCGCAAAACGTCATAAGTTTAATAAGGAATCTTACCCACAGGAAGATTGCATTTATTTTAATAGTCTGACCATTTTGATGCTGCTATTACGTCACTATCTAGTGGACAACGTGGGTTATTCAGGTCAATGACCTTTAATTATGCTCTGAAATCGAAATGGATGTATGCGCAGCATTTACTTGTATGACGCAATGTAAACAACCTTACCTAATCATGGGGCAAAAAATAATAATCCAACCAACACAGAAGGTCAACAGATATTGTTACACATTACACAACCTGCTCACTGAACTTTGTGAACATTATAAAAAACTTACATCCACCATACAAAGTTCAAAATTACACCCATTTGAATCCATTACAAAGCATGATGGGAAAAGGCAAAACACTCTCCACACTTATCGATATTTGGCGCATGTTAGCTGCTTGATAACAAAACTTTAAGGAGGGTGTCACAGAAGTAAACAAGGTAGAAGTCGATCTTTCACATATAGATTTATATGTACACACATATATATATATATATATATATATATATATATACATACATACATATATATATATACATACATACATACATACATACATACATATATATATATCAGTGAAGAAAAAAAATGTAAAAAGAAAACATTTTTATTAAATTGTTATATGTATCCGGCAGCATGGTGGGAGAGGGGTTAGTGCGTCTGCCTCACAATACGAAGGTCCTGAGTAGTTCTGGGTTCAATCCCGGGCTCGGGATCTTTCTGTGTGGAGTTTGCATGTTCTCCCCGTGACTGCGTGGGTTCCCTCCGGGTACTCCGGCTTCCTCCCACCTCCAAAGACATGCACCTGGGGATAGGTTGATTGGCAACACTAAATTGGCCCTAGTGTGTGAATGTGAGTGTGAATGTTGTCTGTCTATCTGTGTTGGCCCTGCGATGAGGTGGCGACTTGTCCAGGGTGTACCCCACCTACCGCCCGATTGTAGCTGAGATAGGCTCCAGCGCCCCCCGCGACCCCGAAGGGAATAAGCGGTAGAAAATGGATGGATGGATATATGTATCCAGTCATTATACTATAAAGTTATTTTCCATTTAACTTCACCCGTTTTAGATTATTTTTATTTAAAATCGCTGAATTTTCACATTTGCCGTTCAAATACTGAGAAGAGACGGTGCGGTGAACAGCAGCCAGTTGAGGCACGTCACTGCGTTGTGCCTCACCATGGATTGCGGACTCGGCTAACTGCTGGTCTGCTGTGCAGTGAGACCGTATTGCTATATGAATTATATTATACATTTCCATAGTTTAGTTAGCTGAGGTATATAATGTACAGTGTATTTTGTCAACAACTGTATGTGTGTAAAGTATTTCTTGTGCTGAGCGATCATAAAACGGCTGCAAAAGACGCACTGGCTGAGGCTCGCCTCTTGCACCCCTGCCGTAGAATGCACGGCAACCCCTGATGGGAGTGTTATATCAACTAAAGCCCACACTTAAACTTTCCACGTGCAAGATTGAATCTATTTAAAAAAGTTATTTCATAAGAAGCCAAAAAGTGCAAAAACAATAATGTTCGTGTTGGAGGAGTTGTGAATGACTGCAGGGCCACAACATTAGGTACACCTGCAGACTGCAGGTGTACCTAATTCACAACTCCTCCAACACGAACATTATTGTTTTTGCACTTTTTGGCTTCTCATTAAATAACTTTTGTAACCTATTTTTATGGGCTTTCCTCTTTGTGATGTTAAGTTCCTGTTTTGCGCTGTTATACAGTATATGCCTTGAGCTCTTATTTTGAAGGCGCTAAGAGCGGAAGTGATGACACGTTGGAGTGGAGCGGAAGTTTTTGAAAGAAGGTAAATAAAGTGGTCCTCGTGTAAACTGGAGCCTCCGTGTTTGTTATTTTGTAGTTTCATACAGTATAGGCGACATTTATAAACCCTCGGTTACACTTTTTTAAATAGATTCAATCTTGCACGTGGAAAGTTGAAGTGAGGGCTTTAGTTGATATAACACTCTCGTCAGGGGGTGCATTAATCCAGCACAACAGCGGCTCATGGACTTATTTTATAAGTAAAGGTAAGACCATAATAACGTTTTTTTTAATTAAATGTGCTTTTTTGTGTGCTACAGTTTGTATGTGTAAAGTTAAAGTTAAGTTAAAGTACCAATGATTGTCACACACACACTAGGTGTAATGAAATTTGTCCTCTGCATTTGACCCATCCCCTTGATCACCCCCTGGGAGGTGAGGGGAGCAGTGGGCAGCAGTGGGCAGCAGCGGCGCCGCGCCCGGGAATTATGTTTGGTGATTTAATAACCCCCAATTCCAACCCTTGATGCTGAGTGCCAAGCAGGGAAGAATGCTGGTATGAGCTTTTAAACATAACCCGTTAACTGCTGCCAATCAAATGGTGAATAAGATAGTCTTTAGGGTTCATATGTTTGTAAATCTGACTGTGATGAAGTCAGTGCCTCACCAGCCATGAACCTCACCGCACGTCACTGATATATATATACACACACACACACACACACACACACACACACACACACACACACACACACACACACACACACACAGGACTGTCTCAGAAAATTAGAATATTGTGATAAAGTCCTTTATTTTCTGTAATGCAATTAAAAAATCATACATTCTGGATTCACTACACATCAACTGAAATATCGCAAACCTTTTATTATTTTAATATTGCTGATTACAGCATACAGCTTAAGAAAACTCAAAAATCCTATCTCAAAAATGTTTAATATTTCCTCAGACCAAGTAAAAAAAAAATGTTTATAACAGCAAAACAAAATCAAACATTTGAAAATGTTAATTAATGCTCTCAGTACTTGGTTGGGAATAGTTTTGCACGGATTACTGCATCAATGCGGCGTGGCATGGAGGCAATCAACCTGTGGCATTGCTGAGGTGTTTTGGATGCCCAGGATACTTCAATAGCGGCCTTTAGCAAATTTGCATTATTGGGTCTGGTGTCTTTCAGCTTCTTCTTCACAATACCCCACAAATTCTCTATGGGGTTCAGGTCAGGGGAGTTGGCAGGCCAATCGAGGACAGTAATGCCATGGTCAGTACACCAGTTACTGGTGGTTTTGGCACTGTGGGTAGGTGCCAGATCATGCTGGAAAATGAAATCATCATCTCCATAGAGCTTTTCAACAGATGGAAGCATGTAGTGCTCTAAAATCTCTTGGTACACAGCTTCACTGACTCTGGACTTGATGAAACACAGTGGACCAACACCAGCAGCTGACATGGCTCCCCAAACCATTGCTGACTGTGGGAACTTCACACTGGATTTCAAGCAACTTGGATTTTGCTCCTCTCCAGCCTTCCTCCAGACTCTAGCGCCTTGACTTCCAAATGAAATACAAAACTTGCTTTCGTCTGAAAACAGGACTCTGGACCACTCTGCACCGTCCAGTGCTTCTTTTCCATAGCCCAAGTCAGACACTTCTAGAGATTTTAGAGCACTACATGCTTCCATCTGTTGAAAAGCTCTATGGAGATGATGATTTCATTTTCCAGCATGATCCAGCAGTGCCAAAACCACCAGTAACTGGTGTACTGACCATGGCATTACTGTCCTCGATTGGCCTGCCAACTCCCCTGACCTGAACCCCATAGAGAATTTGTGGGGTATTGTGAAGAAGAAGCTGAAAGACACCAGACCCAATAATGCAAATGAGCCAAAGGCCGCTATTGAAGCATCCTGGGCAAAAATAACACCTCAGCAATGCCACAGGCTGATTGCCTCTATGCCGCGCCGCATTGATGCAGTAATCCGTGCAAAATGATTCCCAACCAAGTACTGAGTGCATTAATTGACATTTTCAAATGTTTGATTTAGTTTTGCGGTTATAAATTTTTTTTTTTACTTGGTCTGAAGAAATATTCAAATTTTTTGAGATAGGATTTTTGAGTTTTCTTAAGCTGTATGCCATAATCAGCAATATTAAAATAATAAAAGGCTTGGAATATTTCAGTTAATGTGTAATGAATCCAGAATGTATGAAATTTTTGTTTTTTTAATTGCATTACAAAAAATAAAGAACTTTATCATCCATCCATCCATCTTCTTCCGCTTATCCGAGGTCAGGTCGCGGGGGCAGCAGCCTAAGCAGGGAAGCCCAGACTTCCCTCTCCCCAGCCACTTCGTCCAGCTCTTCCTGTGGGACCCCGAGGCGTTCCCAGGCCAGCCGGGAGACATAGTCTTCCCAACGTGTTCTGGGTCTTCCCCGCGGCCTCCTACCTGTCGGACGTGCCCTAAACACCTCCCTAGGGAGGCGTTCGGGTGGCATCCTGACCAGATGCCCGAACCACCTCATCTGGCTCCTCTCGATGTGGAGGAGCAGCGGCTTTACTTTGAGCTCCTCCCGGATGGCAGAGCTTCTCACCCTATCTCTAAGGGAGAGCCCCACCACCCGGCGGAGGAAACTCATTTCGGCCGCTTGTACCCGTGATCTTGTCCTTTCGGTCATAACCCAAAGCTCATGACCATAGGTGAGGATGGGAACGTAGATCGACCGGTAAATTGAGAGCTTTGCCTTCCGGCTCAGCTCCTTCTTCACCACAACGGATCGATACAGCGTCCGCATTACTGAAGACGCCGCACCAATCCGCCTGTCGATCTCACGATCCACTCTTCCCTCACTCGTGAACAAGACTCTGAGGTACTTGAACTCCTCCACTTGGGGCAAGATCTCCTCCCCAACCCGGAGATGGCACTCCACCCTTTTCCAAGCGAGAACCATGGACTCGGACTTGGAGGTGCTGATTCTCATCCCAGTCGCTTCACACTCAGCTGCGAACCGATCCAGTGAGAGCTGAAGATCCTGGCCAGATGAAGCCATCAGGACCACATCATCTGCAAAAAGCAGAGACCTAATCCTGCAGCCACCAAACCAGATCCCCTCAACGCCTTGACTGCGCCTAGAAATTCTGTCCATAAAAGTTAAGAACAGAATCGATGACAAAGGGCAGCCTTGGCGGAGTCCAACCCTCACTGGAAACGTGTTCGACTTACTGCCGGCAATGCGGACCAAGCTCTGGCACTGATCATACAGGGAGCGGACTGCCACAATCAGACAGTCCGATACCCCATACTCTCTGAGCACTCCCCACAGGACTTCCCGAGGGACACGGTCGAATGCCTTCTCTAAGTCCACAAAACACATGTAGACTGGTTGGGCAAACTCCCATGCACCCTCAAGGACCCTGCCGAGAGTATAGAGCTGGTCCACAGTTCCACGACCAGGACGAAAACCACACTGTTCCTCCTGAATCCGAGGTTCGACTATCCGGCGTAGCCTCCTCTCCAGTACACCTGAATAGACCTTACCGGGAAGGCTGAGGAGTGTGATCCCACGATAGTTAGAACACACCCTCCGGTTCCCCTTCTTAAAGAGAGGAACCACCACCCCGGTCTGCCAATCCAGTGGTACCGCCCCCGATGTCCACACGATGCTGCAGAGTCTTGTCAACCAAGACAGCCCCACAGCATCAAGAGCCTTAAGGAACTCCGGGCGGATCTCATCTACCCCCGGGGCCTTGCCACCGAGGAGCTTTTTAACTACCTCAGCAACCTCAGCCCCAGAAATAGGAGCACCCACCACAGACTCCCCAGGCACTGCTTCCTCATAGGAAGACATGTTGGTGGGATTGAGGAGGTCTTCAAAGTATTCCCTCCCCCGAGCCACAACATCCGCAGTCGAGGTCAGCAGAACACCATCCTCGCCATACACGGTGTTGATAGTGCACTGCTTCCCCTTCCTGAGGCGGCGGATGGTGGTCCAGAATTGCTTCGAAGCCGTCCGGAAATAGTTTTCCATGGCCTCACCGAACTCCTCCCATGTCCGAGTTTTTGCCTCTGCGACCGCTGAAGCCGCACACCGCTTGGCCTGTCGGTACCTGTCCACTGCCTCAGGAGTCCTATGAGCCAAAAGAACCCGATAGGACTCCTTCTTCAGCTTGGCGGAATCCCTCACCGCCGGTGTCCACCAACGGGTTCTAGGATTACCGCCACGACTAGCACCAACTACCTTGCGGCCACAGCTCCAATCAGCCGCCTCGACAATAGAGGCGCGGAACATGGTCCATTCGGACTCAATGTCCAGCACCTCCCTTGTGACATGTTCAAAGTTCTTCCGGAGGTGGGAATTGAAACTCTCTCTGACAGGAGACTCTGCCAGACGTTCCCAGCAAACCCTCACAATGCGTTTGGGCCTGCCAGGTCTGTCCGGCATCCTCCCCCACCATCGCAGCCAACTCACCACCAGGTGGTGATCGGTAGAAAGCTCCGCCCCTCTCTTCACCCGAGTGTCCAAAACATGAGGCCGCAAATCCGATGACACAACTACAAAGTCGATCATGGAACTGCGGCCTAGGATGTCCTGGTGCCAAGTGCACTTATGGACACCCTTATGTTTGAACATGGTGTTCGTTATGGACAATCTGTGATGGGCACAAAAGTCCAATAACAAAACACGGCTCGGGTTCAGATCCGGGCAGCCATTCTTCCCAATCACGCCTCTCCAGGTTTCATTGTCGCTGCCAACATGAGCATTGAAGTCCCGCAGTAGAATGAGGGAATCACCCGGCGGAGCACGCTCAAGTACTCCCTCGAGCGAATCCAAAAAGCTACAGTCTACAGTCAGGACCCGTTCCCCCACCCGAAGGCGGAGGGAAGCTACTCTCTCGTCCACCGGGTTGAACTCCAACGTGCAGGCTCTGAGCCGGGGGGAAACAAGAATTGCCACCCCAGCCCGTCGCCTCTCACTGCTGGCAACGCCAGAATGGAAGAGAGTCCAGCCCCTCTCGAGAGAACTGGTTCCAGAGCCCTTGCTGTGCGTCGAAGTGAGTCCGACTATATCTAACCGGAACTTCTCCACCTCGCGCACTAGCTCAGGCTCCTTCCCCCCCAGCGAGGTGACGTTCCACGTCCCAAGAGCTAGCTTCTGTAGCCAAGGATCGGACCGCCAAGTGCCCTGCCCTCGGCTGCCGCCCAGCTCACATCGCACCCGACCTCTATGACCCCTGCTATGGGTGGTGAGCCCATTGGAGGGGGGAACCACGTTGCCTCTTCGGGCTGTGCCCGGCCGGGCCCCATGGAGACAGGCCCGGCCACCAGGCGCTCGCCATCGTGCCCCACCTCCGGGCCTGGCTCCAGAGGGGGGCCCCGGTGACCCGCGTCCGGGCAAGGGAAATCTGGGTTCCTTGTTCGTTTTCTTCATAGAGGTCTTCGAGCTGCTCTTTGTCTGATCCCTCACCTAGGACCAGTTTGTTTTGGGAGACCCTACCAGGGGGCATAAAGCCCCCGGACAACGTAGCTCCTAGGATCATTGGGACACGCAAACTCCTCTACCACGTTAAGGTGGCAGCTAGAGATGCGCGGTTTGCGGGCACAACCGCGGAGTCCGCGGATTATCCGCGGATCGGGTGGATGAAATTAAAAAAAATTTGATTTTATCCGCGGGTCGGGTCGGGTCGGGTGGTTGAAATAAAAAAAAATTAGATTTTAAATAGATTCAGGCGGGTGGCAGTTAAACCAATTCGGAAATATATATACATAGTTAAATGTTGTTACCCACATACGAAAAACGAGCAGGCACCTGCAGCATATGCCACAACAGAAAAAAAAAAGAAAAAAAAGAGATGGACACTTTTACTGAGCGGAGAAGGGACGCCTCGCCGGGGTCCGGGACCGAGGCCCCTTCCCCCGAGAGGGCCCCACCGGGAGCCGTAGCTGAGGCGATCCGCGAGAAGGGCCCGACGCACGTCCAGGGTCACCACCGCGCCCACCGCACCGACACCCCGCCTCGTCCGCCTTCGCCGCGGCCGGCGTCACGCGCAGCAGGTAAGCAGCTTACCTGCCCGCCACCCCCGTGGCCGGGGGCTCGTAACAGGGGTCACTCCGCGCTCCGCCCGCGCAGCTTACCTGCCCGCCACCCCTGTTGCCGGGGGCGCGTAACAGGGGTCACTCCGCGCGCAGTGCGCTCACGAAAGGGGTGGGGCTCACCCTGGTTGATATAGACAGCAGCTAGGACGGTGGCCATGGAAGTTGGAACCCGCTAAGGAGTGTGTAACAACCCACCTGCTGAATCAACTAGCCCTGAAAATGGATGGCGCTGGAGCGTCGGGCCCATATACCCGGCCGTCGCCGGCAGCGAGACGCGCTTGGAGGTGCGCTCAGCGCGGCTCCCATATGATTGCGCACTGGTGTGCGTCTGGGTCGTGACAGCGTGGCACGCGAATGTCTGTGCTGCATTGGATCAGTCTCCTTTCTTTAACAGGCAAAAGCTTTATAACCTCACTAATGCCTTGCATCGTCTATATTAGATATATAACAACGGGCGGGTGCGGGCGGATGCGGTTCTGATCAAATGTTAGATCGGGTGGATTGCGGATGGTTGACGACTTTCTGATGCGGTTGCGGATGAAATAATTGCCTATCCGCGCATCTCTAGTGGCAGCTCAGAGAGGAGGAACTTTATCATAACATTCTAATTTTCTGAGACAGTCCTGTACATACACCGACATCACATGGACAAAGATAAGACCTTCTGGAGGAAAGTTCTGTGGTCAGATGAAACAGAAATTGAGCTCTTTGGCTACAATACCCAGCAATGTGTTTGGAGGAGAAAAGGTGAGGCCTTTAATCCCAGGGACACCATTCCTACCGTCAAGCATGGTGGTGGTAGTATTATGCTCTGGACCTGTTTTGCTGCCAAAGGAACTGGTGCTTTACAGAGAGTAAATGGGACAACGAAAAAGGAGGTTGGGCCTTGGGCACAGTTGGGTGTTCCAACAGGACAATGACTCCAAACACATGTCAAAAGTGGTAAAGGAATGGCTAAATCAGGCTAGAATGAAGGTTTTAGAATGGCCTTCCCAAAGTCCTGACTTAAACGTGCGGACAATGCTGAAGAAACAAGTCCATGTCAGAAAACTTAGCTTAAATTTAGCTGAACTGCACCAATTTTGTCAAGAGGAGTGGTCAAAAATTAAACCAGAAGCTTGCCAGCAGCTTGTGGATGGCCACCAAAAGCGCCTTATTGCAGTGAAACTTACCAAGGGACATGTAACTAAATATTAACATTGCTGTATGTATACTTTTGACCCAGAAGATTTGGTCACATTTTCAGTAGACCCATAATAAATTCATAAAAGAACCAAACTTCATGAATGTTTTTTGTGACAAACAAGTATGTGCTCCATTTACTCTATCACAAAAAAATAAGAGTATTGGAAACTCAAGACAGCCATGACATTATGTAAACTTGTGGCCAAAAGTTTGGACACACCCTCTCCTCATTCAATGTGTTTTCTTTATTTTCATGACTATTTACATTGTAGATTGTCACTGAAGGCATCACAACTATGAATGAACCAGTGAGGCATTGACTTCATCACAGTCAGATTTACAAACATGAACCCTAAAGAGTATCTTATTCACCATTTGATTGGCAGCAGTTAACGGGTTATGTTTAAAAGTGCATACCAGCATTCTTCCCTGCTTGGCACTCAGCATCAAGGGTTGGAATTGGGGGTTAAATCACCAAAAATGATTCCCAGGCGCGGCGCCGCTGCTGCCCACTGCTCCCCTCACCTCCCAGGGGGTGATCAAGGGGATGGGTCAAATGCAGAGGACAAATTTCATTACACCTAGTGTGTGTGTGACAATCATTGGTACTTTAACTTAACTTTAACTTTACACATACAAACTGTAGCACACAAAAAACACATTTAATAAAAAAAACGTTATTATGGTCTTACCTTTACTTAGAAATTAAGTCCATGCCCTCACTTAAACTTTCTACGTGCAAGATTGAATCTATTTAAAAAAGTGTAACCGAGGGTTTATAAATGTCGCCTATACTGTATGAAACTACAAAATAACAAACATGGAGGCTCCAGTTTACACGAGGACCACTTTATTTACCTTCTTTCAAAAACCTCCACAACGTGACATCACTTCCGCTCTTAGCGCCTTCAAAATAAGAGCTCAAGGCATATACTGTATAACAGCGCATAACAGGAACTTAACATCACAAAGAGGAAAGCCCATGAAAATAGGTTACAAACGTTATTTAATAAGAAGCCAAAAAGTGCAAAAACAATAATGTTCGTGTTGGAGGAGTTGTGAATTAGGTACACTTGCAGTCTGCAGGTGTATCTAATGTTGTGTCCCTGCAGTCATTCACAACTCCTCCAACACCAACATTATTGTTTTTGCACTTTTTGGCTTCTTATGAAATAATTTTTTAAAATAGATTCAATCTTGCACGTGGAAAGTTTAAGTGTGGGCTTTAGTTGATATAACAATTCTACGGCGGGGGTGCAGGAGGCGAGCCTCAGCCAGTGCGTCTTTTGCAGCCGTTTTATGATCGCTCAGCACAAGAAATACTTTACACACATACAGTTGTTGACAAAATACACTGTACATTATATACCTCAGCTAACTAAACAATGGAAATGTATAATATAGTTCATATAGCAATACGGTCTCACTGCACAGCAGGCCAGCAGTTAGCCGAGTCATTGCGCAATCCATGTTGCGGCACTGAGTGACGTGCCTCAACTGGCTGCTGTTCACCGCACCGTCTCTTCTCAGTATTTGAACGGCAAATGTGAAAATTCAGCGATTTTGAATAAAAATAATCTAAAACTGGTGAAGTTAAATGGAAAATAACTTTATAGTATAATCACTGGATACATATAACAATTTAATTTTTTTTTCTCTTTTTACATTTTTTTTCTTTCCATTATGCCTCTCGTGACTGCACGTCACTGGAATGAACACATGTGGAGTTATGTACTTAACAAAAAAAGGTGAAATAACTGAAAACATGTTTTATATTCTAGTTTCTTCAAAATAGCCACCCTTTGCTCTGATTACTTTTAGAGTGTGCAAAGCAGTAATCAGAGCAAAGGGTGGCTATTTTGAAGAAACTAGAATATAAAACATGTTTTCAGTTATTTCACCTTTTCTTGTTAAGTACATAACTCCACATGTGTTCATTCATAGTTGTGATGCCTTCAGTGACAATCTACAATGTAAATAGTCATGATAATGAAGAAAACGCATTGAATGAGAAGGTGTGTACAAACTTTTGCCTGCACTGTGTATGTAGTTATTTTACATGCAGTTGGCTTTCGACCCTCGACCAAAATTTTGGACACCGCTGTTTGAATGTAAAATGTGTGCTTTAGCTCAATAAAAGTTGAGAAACACTGTTTTAGTGACTTATCTGCGTGTGTAGACGCTGGTGAAGCTGCTGTCCACAACCGATAGCAGCGTGCTGCTGGGAGCCCTCATTGCACTCACCAGCTTGGCTGAGAGGTACACACCCTAAAAAATCCCATCCCCGTACGAATTATTGTGTTGCGAAAGTTTGCAGTGTATGTTCCCGCAGCGCGCAGTGCAGGGACGAGATCGGGGAGCTGCAGATTGTCGAGAACCTTCTTGTTATCCTGCAGGAATACGACCTGCTGTCCAAGAGGTTAGTTTAATAGCCCAGTGATGCACTGGCCCTGCTTGATAACATCTTAAAGGGGTCGTATTATGAATTTTTTTCTACATTTAAAGCACTTCCTTGTGGTCTACATAACATGTAACGGTGGTTCTTTGGTCCAAATGTTGCATAGATTGTTTTACAGACCGTCTCTTCAGGATGCAGCGTTTTATGGGCAGCCTTATTTACATGCCTCCCCGCTTCTTTGTTTTAGTTTTCAGCGCTTCCATAGCGACATATACGTTTGACCTGCACTCTACTTTGTATTAGAAATGGCAACAGCAGAGGATGCATGTGCATGTACGAGCCAGTCTGCCCCACAACAAGAGGATAGAGAAAAAGAAGGAACTTAATGACTACAAAGCACTTTGGATAAATCTCTACCATATATGGATAATCCGCTGACATCACCAATGGCAAAAACGTCAACAATTGGGAAAATTCCAAACAGCTTATTTCCTGAAAGTACGAAGGAATGCAAGATTGTCTTATAAACACAAAACCAGTGAAGTTGGCACAGAATCAGAATCAGAAATACTTGTAATAATCCCCGAGGGGAAATTAAGATTTTCAGCACAATCCCATTCAAGGGCAGACAAACATTACAGGGAGACAGAACAGGATCGCTGACGGGTCTGCCAAGGAGGGGGGAAAAAAACTCATAGCCATAGCACACAATCCTTTTCGACTAATATTCAATTGGATAGACTGCAAAGACAAGATATTTAATGTTCGAACTGGACAACTTTGTTATTTTTTGCAAATATTAGCTCATTTGGAATTTGATGCCTGCAATGTGTTTCAAAAAAGCTGGCACAAGGGGCAAAAAAGACAGAAAAATGAGGAATGCTCATCAATCACTTATTTGGAACATTACACAGGTGAACCGGCTAATTGGGAACAGGTGGGTGCCATGATTGGGTATAAAAGCAGCTTCCATGAAATGCTCAGTCATTCACAAACAAGGATGGGGCGAGGGTCATCACTTTGTGAACAAATGCGTGAGCAAGTTGTTTAAGAACAACATTTCTCAACGAGCTTTTGCAAGGAATTTAGGGATTCCACCATCTACGGTCCGTAATATCATCAAAAGGTTCAGAGAATCTGGAGAAATCACTGTACGTAAGCAGCAAGGGTGAAAACCAACATTGAATGCCCGTGACCTTCAATCCCTCAGGTGGTACTGTCTAATCAGTGTGTAAAGGATATCACCAAATGGGCTCAGGAACACTTTAGAAAACCATGGTCAGTAACTACAGTTCGTCGCTACTATGCGAAGCGAAAGCCATTTATCAACAACACCCAGAAACGCTGCCGGCTTCGCTGGCCCCGAGCTCATCTAAGACGGACTGATGCAAAGTGTAAAAGTGTTCTGTGGTCTGACGAGTCCACATTTCAAATTGTTTTTGGAAACTGTGGATGTCGTGTCCTCCGGAACAAAGAGGAAAACAACCATCCGGATTGTTATAGGCGCAAAGTTCAATAGCCAGCATCTGTGATGGTTTGGGGGTGTATTAGTGCCCAAGGCATGGGTAACTTACACATCTGTGAAGGCACCATCAATGCCTAAAGGTACATACAGGTTTTAGAGCAACATATGATGCCATCCAAGCAACGTTATCATGGACGCCCCTGCTTATTTCAGCAAGACAATGCCAAGCCACGTGTTACAACAGCGTGGCTTCATAGTAAAAGAGTGCGGGTACTAGACTGGCCTGCCTGTAGTCCAGACCTGTCTCCTATTGAAAATGTGTGGTGTAATATGAAGCCTAAAATACCACAACCGAGACCCCCGGACTGTTGAACAACTTAAGCTGTACATCAAGCAAGAATGGGAAAGAATTCCACCTGAGAATCTTCAAAAATTGGTCTCCTCAGTTCCCAAACGTTTACTGAGTGTTGTTAAAAGGAAAGGCCATGTAACACAGTAGTACAAATTCCCCTGTGCCAACTGTTGTGCCATGTGCAACTGTTTACCAATAGGTAAGAAAAGTTGGTTTTGCATAAATGGGCTGCTTTAAATGTCTTTGCTTTGTCTTGTCTCTGCTGCAACCCGTTGAGCTCCTCTGCAGGAGTTTGTTCCGCAACAAAGATAACAATGTTGTTGTTTTTTTAATGTGTTGTTGTGGCTTGCAGGATGGCTGCAGAGCTGCTGAGGCGTCTCTCGCCAGTGCAGCGTGTCAGAGATCAGCTGAGGGAGCTGGAGGGCTTGCCGGTGCTGCTCAGCCTGCTGCACACCCCGCACCTCAAGCTGCTGTGGAGCGTCGCCTGGACCCTGGTACAGCTGTGCCAGGACCCCGACGCCAGGGCCGACATACGGAGCTGGGGGGGTGTGCAGCCGCTGCTCCGGCTGCTCGGCAGGTGGAGGCGGATTATGTTGGTTTTGAAACGCTGCCGAATTCATATATCTTTCACTCTTACAGTCAAAGACGCTTGGCCTGTGACCGCCTGTCTGTGGAGAGGCTGTCGAGCGCCAACGCCGCTGACCGTGTCCACAAAGGACTTCATCGAGAGGAGGTCGGCCCCCAGGATGAAGCCAACGACACAGTGGCCCTGCAGTCAGGTCACACAATACACAACAACACGTAGACAATAGTGTGTGTTCTTGCAGGTGAGAGGTCACACTGCAGTAGTCCAAGATGTTGATTTGTTGTTTGTGCTCGCCAAGGAAAGAAGACACAACCCCCCCCACTAGAGCCTTATCAGTTGCAGAGAATGTAAACAAGTTATTTCCTGACAATCAGGCCCCGGTAACGTGACTGCCTGCAGCTATCACTTTGGAAAAGGCTTGCTTTTAATGATACAAATAAGTCATGTAAACGCTGACAGACGAGCATTCACACTGCTGCTTGTTTCACTGGTTCTCTTGTCTATATGCTTGGCATATTGACCACCAGGGGGCAGTATATTCTACGGAGGTGTCCAATGTGTGGCCTAGGAAACCATTTTCAGACCGCAGATAATTGCTTAACGACCTGCGGTACATTTTAAAAAGACTAGTACTAAAAAAAATAAATAAAGATAAACCCATAAAAAGTGGAATAAAACAGCAAACAGGTGTAAATGTCATGATCCGTTATGACAATTACAATGTTTTCGTTATGTTCTGTTAGTTTGACTCCATAGTTCCGGTTTTTTGTGCACTCTCGTTTGTTTTGGTTGCCATGGTTGCGTATGATTTTTTTTTTTTTTTTAAGTACCGTATTTTTCGGAGTATAAGTCGCACCTGCCGAAAATGCATAATAAAGAAGGAAAAAAACATATATAAGTCGCACTGGAGCCCGGCCAAACTATGAAAAAAAACTGCGACTTATAGTCCGAAAAATACGGTACTTTATTGAGTCTTAAATTATTTCCAGACTTTTGCGGGCCACGTAAAATTATGTGGCGGGCCAGATCTGGCCCCTCGGCTTTCAGTTTGACACCTGTGGCATAAGATAATCGGACGTTTCCTCTCTTTAGTTGAAAGAGGGGAAACCTGGACAAAAGAAATTGTCTTCATGTGCGCACCCCACTTTACTAAACCATTACATTAAAGGGGAACATTAACACCAGACCTTTGTAAGTGTCAATATATACCTTGATGTTGCAGAAAAAAGACCATATATTTTTTTAACCGATTTCCGAACTCTAAATGGGTGAATTTTGGCGAATTAAACGCCTTTCTATTATTCGCTCTCGGAGTTGTGACGTCACATCGGGAAGCAATCCACCATTTTCTCAAACACCGAGTCAAATCAGCTCTGTTATTTTCCGTTTTTTCGACTGTTTTCCGTACCTTGGAGACATCATGCCTCGTCGGTGTGTTGTCGGAGGGTGTAACAACACGAACAGGGACGGATTCAAGTTGCACCAGTGGCCCAAAGATGGGAAAGTGGCAAGAAATTGGACGTTTGTTCCGCACACTTTACCCACGAAAGCTATGCTACGACAGAGATGGCAAGAATGTGTGGATATCCTGCGACACTCAAAGCAGATGCATTTCCAACGATAAAGTCAAAGAAATCTGCCGCCAGACCCCCATTGAATCTGCCGGAGTGTGTGAGCAATTCAGGGACAAAGGACTTCGGTAGCACGGCAAGCAATGGCGGCAGTTTGTTCCCACAGACAAGCGAGCTAAACCCCCTGGATGTCTTGGCTCACACCGTCCCTTATGCCACCGAAGATGATCAAGAGAAGAATATCAACCCTAGCTTCCCTGGCCTGCTGACATCAACTCCAAAACTGGACAGATCAGCTTTCAGGAAAAGTGCGCGGATGAGGGTATGTCTACAGAATATATTAATTGATGAAAATTGGGCTGTCTGCACTCTCAAAGTGCATGTTGTTGCCAAATGTATTTCATATGCTGTAAACCTAGTTCATAGTTGTTAGTTTCCTTTAATGCCAAACAAACACATACCAATCGTTGGTTAGAAGGCGATCGCCAAATTCGTCCTCGCTTTCTCCCGTGTCGCTGGCTGTCGTGTCGTTTTCGTCGGTTTCGCTTGCAATCAGGCACTTTGAAGCTTTTTTTAGGGATATTGCGTGATGGGTAAAATTTTGAAAAAAACTTCGAGAAATAAAATAAGCCACTGGGAACTGATTTTTAATGGTTTTAACCATTCTGAAATTGTGATAATGTTCCCCTTTAACTGGATGGGGGCAAAGGTGGACACCGATAATCTTTTTTTTATTTTTTTATTTTATTAAATCAACATAGAAAAAACACAAGATACACTTTCAACTAGTGCATCAACCCCCCCAAAAAAAACCTCCCTCCCCCATTCACACTCATCCACACCCACTCACACAAAAGGGGTTGTTTCTTTCTGCTACCAATATTCTGGTTCCCACAGCATGAACAACAGTCTGCAAGGGACACAGTCCCTGAAGCACACATGATTGTATGTGTTGCTGGTCCACTAACATTTTCATTTTATTACTATTTTTTATGTAATTATTTTTATATTATTTTACTTTCTTTTTTTATCCAAGAAAATGTTTATTTATTTATCTTATTTTATTTTATTTAAAAAATTTAAAAAAATAAATAAAAAAGGACCCTATCTTCACCAGACCAGGTAGTAAATGAAATAAAATTTGTTTAAAGGGTTTTTAAAACCAGGTCCAGTCCAGATAATGTCCAAGTCGGGCTCAGCAACACACACCTTCATTCATGTACAATGAAAATAAAAAATTAGGGAACACAACAAATTGCATATAATATACAAACAAATTTGCATTTTCAGAAAAAGCATTTATGTACAGTCCAGATCAGTGACGTGCAGTCACTAGAGGATCATGGAAAGAAAAAAAATGTAAAAAGAAAAAAATATATATTAAATTGTTAAATGTATCCAGTGATTATACTATAAAGTTATTTTCCATTTAACTTCACCAGTTTTAGATTATTTTTATTCAAAATTGCTGAATTTTCACATTTGCCGTTCAATTACTGAGAAGAGACGGTGCGGTGATCAGCAGCCAGTCGAGGCACGTCACTCAGTGCCTCACCATGGATTGCGGACTCGGCTAACTGCTGGCCTGCTGTGCAGTGAGACCGTATTGCTATATGAACTATATTATACATTTCCATAGTTTAGTTAGCTGAGGTATATAATGTACAGTGTATTTTGTCAACAACTGTATGTGTGTAAAGTATTTCTTGTGCTGAGCGATCATAAAACGGCTGCAAAAGACGCACTGGCTGAGGCTCGCCTCCTGCACCCCCGCTGTAGAATGCACGGCAACCCCTGACGGGAGTGTTATATCAACTAAAGCCCACACTTAAACTTTCCACGTGCAAGATTGAATCTATTTAAAAAAGTTATTTCATAAGAAGCCAAAAAGTGCAAAAACAATAATGTTCGTGTTGGAGGAGTTGTGAATGACTGCAGGGCCACAACATTAGGTACACCTGCAGACTGCAGGTGTACCTAATTCACAACTCCTCCAACACGAACATTATTGTTTTTGCACTTTTTGGCTTCTTATTAAATAACTTTTGTAACCTATTTTTATGGGCTTTCCTCTTTGTGATGTTAAGTTCCTGTTATGCGCTGTTATACAGTACATGCCTTGAGCTCTTATTTTGAAGGCGCTAAGAGCGGAAGTGATGACACGTTGGACTGGAGCGGAAGTTTTTGAAAGAATGTAAATAAAGTGGTCCTCGTGTAAACTGGAGCCTCCGTGTTTGTTATTTTGTAGTTTCATACAGTATAGGCGACATTTATAAACCCTCGGTTACACTTTTTTAAATAGATTCAATCTTGCACGTGGAAAGTTTAGGTGAGGGCTTTAGTTGATATAACACTCCCGTCAGGGGGTTCATTAATCCAGTACAACAGCGGCGCATTTCTAAGTAAAGGTAAGACCATAATAACGTTTTTTTATTAAATGTGCTTTTTTGTGTGCTACAGTTTGTATGTGTAAAGTTAAAGTAGCAATGATTGTCACACACACACTAGGTGTGGTGAAATTTGTCCTCTGCATTTGACCCATCCCCTTGTTCACCCCCTGGGAGATGAGGGGAGCAGTGGGCAGCAGCGGAGTGCCAAGCAGGGAAGAATGCTGGTATGAGCTTTTAAACATAACCCGTTAACTGCTGCCAATCAAATGGTGAATAAGATACTCTTTAGGGTTCATATGTTTGTAAATCTGACTGTGATGAAGTCAGTGCCTCACCAGCCATCAACCTCACCGCACGTCACTGGTCCAGATTATGTCCAAGTCACTCAAATTAGGGAACACAACAACCGATAGCATATAATCTATAAACATGATTACACTTTCAAAATAAGCCTTTGAGGACTGCCCATCTTTGTTTATGTTTTTGGCATCATTATCGTTTTCAACCATGTAACTTTCTAAAGTTAAAAAATACTGAATAAATGTTTTAAAGAAAGGAATACTAAGTGAATATCTGTTTTTAGCCCTAAAAATAAACCTTTTACCGAGTACTATAATTAAATTGATTAAATCATGATTGTCAATGAACTCTCCTAATATAACAGAAACTACATCAAGCTTCATAAACAAACCAATACTTTAACACATTTGTTCAACTTCCACCCAAAACGAAGACACAATATGACAATACCAAAACAAATGCAGGGTGGATTCAGACTCCTGACAACAACAGTCATCTGGTTCTGTGCGTATGATTTTCACCTGCCGCTGGTGTTCGGGACGCTCACCTGGCTCTAATCAAGAGACACTATTTAAGCCTGCTTTTGCCAGTCAGTCGGCCTGGCGCCATTGTTCGGTTCATGTCTGATTCCAAGTTTATGCCAAGTATTCGCTTCATGCCTTGTATATGTAAGTTTGTGTTTGTTCATGCCACAGCTAGTAAGTTTTCCTTGTCATAGTTTATGCTAAGTGTTAGTTTGGCTCCCAGTGCGATCAGCGCGTTGTGCCTTCGCCTTGTTTTCCGTTTTTTTGTAGTACTTTGAGTTTTGAGAAGATTAATAATAACGGCGTGGCGCAGTGGAAGAATGGCCGTGCGCGACCCGAGGGTCCCTGGTTCAATCCCCACCAAATACCAACCTCGTCATGTCCGTTGTGTCCTGAGCAAGACACTTCACCCTTGCTCCTGATGGGTGCTGGTTAGCGCCTTGCATGGCAGCTCCCTCCATCAGTGTGTGAATGTGTGTGTGAATGGGTAAATGTGGAAGTAGTGTCAAAGCGCTTTGAGTACCTTGAAGGTAGAAAAGCGCTATACAAGTACAACCCATAATAAATACACTGCTCAAAAAAATTAAAGGAACACTTTGAAAACACATCAGATTTCAATGGTGGAAAAAAATGTGGGATATCTATACTGATATGGACAGTTTAATGTCTCAGGAACAAAAGGATGCCACATCTTTTGATGGAAATAAAAGTTTTCAGCCTACAGAGGGCTCAGTATATAGACACCCCAAAAATCTAAGTGAAAAAATGATGTGGCAGGCTCGTCCATTTTGCCTAAATTCAATTTCTGCAACTCAAAATTATTTTCAATATCTTGTGTAGCCCCCACGTGCTTGTATGCATGCTTGACAATGTCGCGGCATGCTCCTAATGAGACGACGGATGGTGTCTTGTGGGATGTCCTCCCAGATATGTCTAAGGGCATCAGTGAGCTCCTGTAAAGTCTGAGGAGCAACCTGGCGGCGTCTGATGGACCGAAACATTACGTCCCAGAGGTGTTCTATCGGGTTTAGATCAGGTGATCGTGAGGGCCATTCAATTGTGTCAATTCCTTCATCCTCCAGATACTGTCTGCATACGCTTGCCACATGAGGCCGGGCATTGTAGTGGACCAGGAGGAACCCAGGACCTACTGCACCAGCGTAGGTTCTGACCATGGGTGCAAGGATTTCATCCCGATACCTAATGGCAGTCAGACTGCTGTTCTCTAGCCTGTAGAGGTCTGTTCGTCCCTCCATGGAAATGCCTCCCCAGACCATCACTGACCCACCACTGAACGGGTCATGCTGAATAATGTTGCAGGCAGCATAGCGCTCTCCTTGGCTTCTCCAGACCCTTTCACGTGCTCAGGGTAAATCTGCTCTCATCTGTGAAAAGCACAGGGCGCCAGTGGCGGACTTGCCAATTCTGGTGTTCTATGGCAAATGCCAATCGAGCTCCACGGTTCTGAGCAGTGAGCACAGGGCACACTACAGGACGTCGTGCCCTGAGGCCACCCTGGTGAAGTCTGTTTCTGACTGTTTGGGCAGAGACATTCACACCAGTAGCCTGCTGGAGGTAATTCTGTAGGGCTCGGGCAGTGCTCAACCTGTTCCTCCTTGCACAAAGCAGCAGATATCGGTCCTGCTGATGGGATCAGGACCGTCTACGGCCCTGTCCAGCTCTCCTAGAGTAACTGCCTGTCTCCTGGAATCTCCTCCATGCTCTGGAGATTGTACTGGGAGACACATCAAATCTTCTTGCAACAGCACGCATGGATGTGCCATCCTGGAGGAGTAGGACAATCTGCGCAACTTCAGGAGGGTTAAGAAATCGCCTCATGCTCCCAGTCGTGATAATGGCTTTAGCTAAAGCCAACACTTGTGGAAAAACAGTTAAAAAAGATCAAGAGGGAGGAACTTGAAATGGCCTCCACCTGCAAAACCAGTCCTGTTTTGGGGGCCATCTCGTTGTTGCCCCTCTAGTGCACCTGTTGTTAATTCCATCAACACCAATGCAGCTGAAACTGATTAACAACCCCCTCTGCCACGTACCTGATCAAAACCTTATCAGAAAAGTGCAATTGAATTCATGCCATACCCTGATAAAAAACTGTTCCTTTAATTTTTTTGAGAAGTGTATGTTCCTACCTGCGCACCTTGTCCGGAATAATCCGTTTGCATCTCGGGAGAACAAACCTCGCAGTAAGCTGCAAAAATCCCGCCGTGACAGTAATGTAACGAGAAAAAGTAGAAATGTTGACATGCAGTCTGTTTTATTCCTTTACGAAAATGTTTGGTATTTACACGGTTACCTTGGGATCCGAGTGGACCCAGCTTTCGGGTTTATCGGGAAACGAGCGATCTCTCGGCTAATTGTTACGCTTTAGTTTGCATGCAGACATTTTAGTTGCGAGCATCCACCCCGCTAGTTAGCGTATCGAATGTCACTGTGAACCCCAATGAGATCCGCCCAAAACTTTAGGGGTGTACAAAAAAATCGATTCACACCCGAATCCCGATTCTTACTCATCGCGATTTTAAATTTATTCAAAACTTTGAAAAATGGATTTAAAAAAAACAACAAAAAAACATTTTTTTAAAAAAAAATTTTTTTTTATTATTATTTTTTAATTAAACAGTTTTCAAAACATGGTTTCTGTTAGGAACTCGCATGAGGAGGTAAGATGAGTTTTAATTTCATGCAACAGAAAATTAATCAGTTTTGCATACAAAGGTTCCAAACATAAAGTGTGCAAAACTGCTTAATTTTCTGTTGCATGAGATTAGAACTCATCTTACCTCCTCTTCGCTCTTCTGGTTCCTGCATCTTGGGGTCACAAAAATGGCAGCCATGCGAGTTCCTAACAGGATCTTCGAGCCAGAATGTTGTGGCCTCGCAGGAACCCCTGTCGGCGAGGCACAGCAGACGTTCTGGACCGCACAGTTCATGGAGGACTTGAAAGCCAGGTTTGTGCGGTCCCAGCCCACAGCAGGCGACGGGGAAGATGGCGGCGGTGGCCGCGCCGGTCGGAGATCCGGAACCGGCGGCCGAGCAGGGAAGAGCAAAGGCGGTGATGGCCTAGCCAGCCGGAGAGCCGGAACCGGCGGTCGAGGCGGAGGGAGAAGGTCCAAACCTGCTGTGGGCTGGGACCGCACAAACCTGGCTTTCAAGTCCTCCACGAACTGTGCGGTCCAGAACGTCGGCTGTGCCTTGCCGACAGGGGTTCCTGCGAGGCCACAACAGTCGGGCTCGAAGATCCTGTTAGGAACTCGCATGGCTGCCGTTTTTGTGACCCCAAGATGCAGGAACCAGAAGAGCGAAGAGGAGGTAAGATGAGTTTTCATCTCATAACAGAAAATGGAGCAGTCTTGTATACAAAACGTTCCACAACATAAAGCGTGATCTTCGAGCACTGAGGAGTGCTCGGGACAAAGTATAAATAGGATACATGTTGATTGGCAGCAGGTGTGGACCGGCTGCCAATCAACGGCAGGTGAGGAAAAAACAGTGCTTCGGGGAACAAACAGGAAATGGAACAAAATAAGAGCACTGACGGGAAGTAAATACAAAAACAAGGAAACAAACAGAAATTAAGTGACCAATCGTCACAGTTTCAGGCCATCTCTTTGCAACCAAAAGGAGCTTTTCTAACATTTAACTTTTTTGAAAAAGTTTCATGACAATTATCATACCAAATAACTAGAGATGTCCGATATTATCGGACGATAAATGCTTTAAAATGTAATATCGGAAATTATCGATATCAGTTTTAACCTCCCGATTTTCCCGGGAGACTCCCGAATTTCAGTGCCCCTCCCGAAAATCTCCCAGGGCAACCATTCTCCCGAATTTCTCCCGATTTCCACCCGGACAACAATATTGGGGGCGTGCCTTAAAGGCACTGCCTTTAGTGTCCTCTACAACCTGTTGTCACGTCCGCTATTCCTCCATACAAACAGCGTGCCGGCCCAGTCACGTAATATATGCGGCTTATACACACACATAAGTGAATGCAAGGCATACTTGATCAACAGCCATACAGGTCACACTGAGGGTGGCCGTATAAACAACTTTAACACTGTCACAAATATGCGCCACACTGTGAACCCACACCAAACAAGAATGACAAACACATTTCGGGAGAAGATCCGCACCGTAACACAACAGAACAAATACCCAGAACCCCTTGCAGCACTAACTCTTCCGGGACGCTACAATATACACCCACCCTACCACCAAACCCCGCCCACCTCAACCTCCCCCATCTACCGAATTCGGAGGTCTCAAGGTTGGCAAGTATGCTCTAGTATACTCTGGACTGAAGCTGTGTGCCTTCATTGTTTTTGTAGCTGTTGTTTTGAGGCATGTTTAAAAAATAAATAAAATAATGCACTTTGTGAAAGTCAAAGTATAGTATTTCCCATAGTTGTAGTGGGTATTAGGATTATGTCAGGGAGAGCCTGTCCCAAATTCCAAGCTGCTGTTTTGAGGCATGTTAAAAAACAAAACAGCCTTCCCGGTAAGATCTATTCAGGTGTACTGGAGAGGAGGCTACGCCGGGTAGTCGAACCTCGGATTCAGGAGGAACAGTGTGGTTTTCTTCCTGGTCGTGGAACTGTGGACCAGCTCTATACTCTCGGCAGGGTCCTTGAGGGTGCATGGGAGTTTGCCCAACCAGTCTACATGTGCTTTGTGGACTTGGAGAAGGCATTCGACCGTGTACCCCGGGAAGTCCTGTGGGGAGTGCTCAGAGAGTATGGGGTATCGGACTGTCTTATTGTGGCGTTTCGCTCCCTGTATGATCAGTGTCAGAGCTTGGTCCGCATTGCCGGCAGTAAGTCGGACACGTTTCCAGTGAGGGTTGGACTCCGCCAAGGCTGCCCTTTGTCACCGATTCTGTTCATAACCTTTATGGACAGAATTTGTAGGCGCAGTCAGGGCGTTGAGGGTATCTGGTTTGGTGGCTGCAGGATTAGGTCTCTGCTATTTGCAGATGATGTCGTCCTGATGGCTTCCTCTGGCCAAGATCTTCAGCTCTCACTGGATCGGTTCGCAGCAGAGTGTGAAGCGACTGGGATGAGAATCAGCACCTCCAAGTCAGAGTCCATGGTTCTCTCCCGGAAAAGGGCGGAGTGCCATCTCCGGGTTGGGGAGGAGATCTTGCCCCAAGTGGAGGAGTTCAAGTACCTCGGAGTCTTGTTCACGAGTGGGGGAAGAGTGGATCGTGAGATCGACAGGCGGATCGGTGCGGCGTCTTCAGTAATGCGGACGCTGTATCGATCCGTTGTGGTGAAGAAGGAGCTGAGCCGGAAGGCAAAGCTCTCGATTTACCGGTCGATCTACGTTCCCATCCTCACCTATGGTCATGAGCTTTGGGTTATGACCGAAAGGACAAGATCACAGGTACAAGCGGCCGAAATGAGTTTCCTCCGCCGGGTGGCGGGGCTCTCCCTTAGAGATAGGGTGAGAAGCTCTGTCATCCAGGGGGAGCTCAAAGTAAAGCCGCTACTCCTCCACATGGAGAGGAGCCAGATGAGGTGTTTCGGGCACGTCCAACCGGTAGGAGGCCACGGGGAAGACCCAGGACACGCTGGGAAGACTATGTCTCCCGGCTGGCCTGGGAACGCCTCGGGATCCCCCGGGAGGAGCTGGACGAAGTGGCTGGGGAGAGGGAAGTCTGGAAGCTGCTGCCCCCGTGACCCGACCTCGGATAAGCGGAAGAAGATGGTGGATGGATGGATTGATAAAAAACAAAACAAAATAATGCACTTTGTGAAAGTCAAAGTATAGTATTTCCCATAGTTGTAGTGGGTATCAGGATTATCTCAGGGAGAGCATGTCCCAAATTCCAAGATGTTAAAAAAAATAATGCACTTTGTGACTTCAATAATAATTAAAGCTGCAAGCAACGATGGACGGGACCGACTTTGACGGCACATAAAATCCAAACCGGAGCAGTAATTAAAACTCTTTCGTCAACTTTTAATCAGAAGGGTTCAATCTCTCTCCTGTGCTAGTTTGAAGCCGAAACGACAAACGTGCTCAGAGGAGATAATGTTTGAAAATATGTGACCGGTTTTTACAAAACTTTTGTTTTGAAGGGGGAGTTGCAAACTTCCTGTTGATTTTTGCTGGGGGTTGTCTATTTATGAAATGTAGGTCTAAGTGAGACCTACATAAAGGTTTTTGTTTCATGTCTCTAAGACATTCATACTGGAAGTTACAGGCAGTTTTGTCTGTTTTCTTCCGAGGAGCAGTTTTGTCTGTGTTTTATTCCTAGGGGGCGCTAGAGCGCAATCTTGAGTTTTGGCATTGGGTTTTTTATTCGATCGCAATTTTTGCTAGTCCTGATGTGTGTGTCCAGTTTGGTGAGTTTTGAAGCATGTTAAGGGGGTCAAATTGTAGCTCAAAGAGGCAAAAGTGACTGTTTTTACAAAACTTTTGTTTTGAAGGGAGAATTGCCAACGTCCTGTTGATTTTTGAAGGGTGTTAATGTATGAAATGTAGGTCTAAGTGAGACCTACAGAGAGGTTTTTGTTTCATGTCGCTACGACCTTTCTACTGGAAGTTATAGGCAGTTTTGTCTGTGTTTTCTTCCTAGGGGGCGCTAGAGCGCAATTTTGAGTTTTTTTTGTTTTGTTTTTGTTTTTTTATCAGATGGCAATTTTCGCCAGTCCTGATGTGTGTGTCAAATATGGTGAGTTTTGAAGCATGTTAAGGGGGTCAAATTACAGCTCAAAGAGGCGGCGGAATAATAATAATAAAACCTTACAAATACAATAGAATACAATAAATATGGCAGTGCCATGTTGGCACTTTTTTACATAACTGGAGTTGAAGTTGTTCTCTTATTTTGGAAAACCTTGTTTTTGATTGATTGATTGAAACTTGCTATTAGTAGATTGCACAGTACAGTACATATTCCGCACAATTGACCACTAAATGGTAACACCCCAATAAGTTTTTCACGTTAATCAATTCATGGTAAAATTACATTGTTTAATGCATCCAGCGGGGCATCACAACAAAATTAGACATAATAATGTGTTAATTCCACGACTGTATGTATCGGTATCGGTTGATATCGGAATCGGTATTTAAGAGTTGGACACTATCGGAATATCGGATATCGGCAAAAAAGCCATTATCGGACATCTCTACAAATAACACATTGCGAGAATCGGTTTGAATCAACAATTGCGTCAAAATCGAAAATCGATTCCGAATCGAACCGTCACCCCAGGAATCAGAACCGGATCGAATCGTTAGGCGCCCAAAAGATTCACACCCCTACACAGCCAAGGACGACCAGGGTTTTATGCTTCTGAGTGAGATTGGCCGATGCCAATACCGATTACGTGTGAACTGTGGATTTTTCCATTTATTTACGGTGAGGGCTTTTGACAGTTTAACAATATCAACACAATATTTAAACTAGTTCCTTATTCTCTTTTATAATATATAATAGTTTGATCAAAAGGTCAATAGTACAAAAGAACTAAACAAAAGCAAGAACTTCTACCTACCACTCATTTAAATTACTTGGGTTTTGCCCTCAAAGTTCTCCTGTGTCCATGGAATTATTCCCCGAGTTTGTTAACATGAACAACAACAAAATGATTTTGAAAAGGTAAAAAAATCGACCTAATCGCTCTAGTATCAATCATATACTGATACTACTTTTGGTATCGACACCCCCAATTTATGGATCGATCCGCCCTCCTTTTCATGTTGCATACTGACTGTGACAATGCTGAGACACCAACAGTTGTTATACTATGCTCCCTCTAGACCAGGTGTGTCCAAAGTGCGGCCTGGGGGCCATATGCGGCCCGCAGCTCATTTTTAACGGCCCATGGCACATTGTGAAAATACAAAAAGTAAAAAAAAAAAAGTAAAAAAAAAAATATAACTTATTTTTAGCACCTTATTTTCATTCTTGTTTTTAATTTTCGTACGATTATTTTTTTTAACGGTCATTGTTTAAAAAATAATAATGAACTAAAATCAATTGTCATGAATAAATTGACCTATTTATTTAAGGCTCCACCTGACATCACATGGACAAAGATAAGACCTTCTGGTGGAAAGTTCTGTGGTCGGATGAAACAAAAATTGTGTTGTTTGGCCACAATACCCAGCAATATGTTTGGAGGAGAAAAGGTGAGGCCTTTAATCCCAGGAACACCATCCCTACTGTCAAGCATGGTGGTGGTAGTATTATGCTCTGGGCCTGTTTTGCTGCCAATGGAACTGGTGCTTTACAGAGAGTAAATGGGACAATGAAAAAGGAGGATTACCTCCAAATTCTTAAAGACAACCTAAAATCATCAGCCCGGAGGTTGGGTTTTGGTGCAGTTGGGTGTTCCAACAGGACAATGAATGACCCCAAACACACGTCAAAAGTGGTAAAGGAATGGCTAAATCAGGCTAGAATTAAGGTTTTAGAATGGCCTTCCCAAAGTCCTGACTTAAACGTGTGGACAATGCTGAAGAAACAAGTCCATGTCAGAAAACCAACAAATTTAGCTGAACTGTACCAATTTTGTCAAGAGGAGTGGTCAAAAATTCAACCAGAAGCTTGTGGATGGCTACCAAAAGCGCCTTATTGCAGTGAAACTTGCCAAGGGACATGTAACCAAATATTAACATTGCTGTATGTATACTTTTGACCCAACAAATTTGCTCACACTTTCAGTAGACCCATAATAATAAATTCATAAAAGAACTAAAAACTTCATGAATGTTTTTTGTAACCAACAAGTATGTGCTCCAATCACTCTATCACAAAAAAATAAGAGTTGTAGAAATTATTGGAAACTCAAGACAGCCATGACATTATGTTCTTTACAAGTGTATGTCACCTTTACAAGTCCCCACCTCATCGCAGGGCCAACACAGATAGACAGACAACATTCTCTTATTATTATAATCAAATGACAGCAGTCATTTCCATGAGGTTATTTTCCAATATAAGTGTTTAGGCCCACTTACAACGACAACAACAAAAAATATTGTTTTTCATGAACTGTGTACTTGTATGGTTTGTCTGGGTGGAGGTCCTGCTTTGGAAATAATTTGTACCCCTTTCAGACATTGCATTTAGTTCCCATTTAAACATTCACATGTTGCACAATGAGATGTAAGCAGGGGATCATGTGTACATTCCTGCAACTTCCTGTTTGTAAAAAATATATTTTTATTAGTATTTATTTAATATACTAACAGCATTTCATGATTAATATTTATAAATTAAGATTCCTAATAAATGACACTAGAATAAGCACACATTTGATTGGTAAATCATAGTGTAACGACCTGGAATGACACTTTATGTGTGGTGTTGGAGTTGTCCGACTTTTTGTGTGGCTGGAAACGCATCACTGACTAAGTGCCATATGTGCATGTGTTGGCGCAAGTGAGAAAGAGCGAGCGGCTGCTGTTGATATAACAAAATTGCTTTTGGTCTGGTTTGTACTGCAGAAAATGACCACTTTTGCTAGATATCATTTTTTTTTATTAATGTTTTGGTGATGTGTTTATGGCCGACAATAAAGAGTTTTTCTCAGTAAAGTGATGGATGGAATTCATGTCGTCAAAGCGCCTTGACAGACGTTACAATATTTGAACAATGATGACGAAAACTGTTTTCTCTGTCGTGTCCGTGTGTCGAAAATTGTTATGCGCTTATTTTTTTATTTGATTTTGTGCGTGGCATAGATTTGCCGTGCGCAGAGGACGCTTGAGCAGTGCGCAATTGCACAGGCGCGCACCTTAGAGGGAACGTTGATGTACATATATATATATATATATATATATATATATATATATATATATATACACACATATACACACATATGTATATTTATATTTTTTGTACAGCCCTATGTCTAAAAAGTTTGGACATGCATGTTCTCGACTCTTATTATAAATCTACTTATTAATTTCCTGTTAATAACTGCTTACTTTCTGCTGTAATGGTTCTGTCTACACTTCTTAAACTTTACAAAGCACTTACATCTTGGTGGTGTTCAAGCCACAAGATAATGATACTTAAGATACTAAGAAATTTGCCGTAATGTAGGTGATTATTATTAACTTAGAGGAGTGGCTGCCCTAAGTTAGTGTATGGAGACGTATAATTAGCGCATACTCAACTGCTAGCCGCTCGTCAGCCAGGAGGACTAGAAAGAAATACAGTATCAGCCAGAGGGGATCGGCATTTATAATCAGCATTAAAAAGCATTAATTGGCAATGCCAATCACATACTTTTTCACGAAAATCGGCCGATACCAATCAAAAGCCGATTGATCGTCTTTGAAATAAGATCTAAATGGCAGACTTTTTTCTATGAACATTTGGGGAAGCTGCTGATGGTGTGTTTGACAGAGAAACAGCTGTAGAAGTTCACCCTCCAAGGTAAATGCTGTATTAACTTTATTTGATAAAACTACTGGAACTGTTTGCATTACATTCTTATCTAAAAGCATGTTACATGAGGTGTTTTGGTACAAATTGATTTTCGCAACACAAGTTTTCATTCTTTTGGTTTTTTTCCTTATGCGGGCCTCAGTAGCCTGCACTAAAACGCAACATGTCCTCGTTTTACAACACACACACCGCTCGTATCTTTGAAATGCATGAGTAAATCATATTCATGTTCATTTACTTTCCCAGCCTGCTGCACAGCTCTGACTGAGCTCTGCCTGGATGACGCGTGTGCTCATCACATTGTGCAGGTCAGCATTTGAACTAAAAGGGTCTCAAACAAAAAAATGCTTCAGGTCCATTTTCAAATCTGCCTTCAGGAAAATGGAATCTTCATCCTGGCAAAACTGATTTTACCACCAAACTCTGGTCCAAAGATGTCGTCTCTACAGGTACAAGCCTCCTTGTGTTCATTGAGACATCTTCAAGTCGAAGTGGACGTGCAGTGAGTCTCGTCAATTTGTTGGCAGTGCTACGCATTCCGGGCTTTGCGCTTTCTCTTCAGCGCGGAGAGGAACAGACATCCTTTCAAGAGGTGTTGTTCTCCTGCAGTCTTGTAAAACTGATCCTTTTTTAAGTGCATGTACTTTTTAACTTCGCTTCTCATTCCAGGCTCTTTCCTACTGACCTTTTTGAGGTTTTTATTGACGTGGGTCATTATGTGCGGGACCTCCGGGCCTACGAGGGTCTTCAAACTACAGTTTCTCAATATTCTGTGAGAACACAACAAAAAACTAGAAATGTCCGATAATGTCTTTTTTGCCGATATCCGATATTGTCCAACTCTTAATTACTGATTACGATATCAACCGATATCGTCGTGGAATTAACACATTAGTATGCCTAATTTGGTTGTGATGCCTCGCTGGATGCATTAAACAATGTAACAAGGTTTTCCAAAATAAATCAACTCAAGTTATGGAAAAAAATGCCAACATGTCACTGCCATATTTATTATTGATGTCACAAAGTGCATTATTTTTTTTTAACATGCCTCAAAACAGCAGCTTGGAATTTGGGACATGCTCTCCCTGAGAGAGCATGAGGAGTTTGAGGTGGGCGGGGTTGAGGTGGGGGGGGGGGGGTGTCTAGGGGATAGCGGGGGTGTATATTGTAGCGTCCCGGAAGAGTTAGTGCTGCAAGGGATTCTGGGTATTTGTTCTGTTGTGTTTTTGTTGTGTTACGGTGCGGATGTTCTCCCGTGGGTGTGGGTTCACAGTGTGGCGCATATTTGTAACAGTGTTAAAGTTGTTTGTACGGCCACCCTCAGTGTGACCTGTATGGCTATTGACCAAGTATGAATTGCATTCACTTGTGCGTGTGAAATGCCGTAGATATTATGTGATTGGGCCGGCACGCACAGCGGCGTTTCAAAAAGTCATACATTTTACTTTTGGAAACAGATACCGATAATTTCCGATATTACATTTTAAAGCATTTATCGGCCGATATTATCGGACATCTCTACAAAAAACGTATACATTTGTCCACACACCTTCTCCAGGATATCAATAGTGTGTTTGGGTTTGTATTACAGGAAGATGAGCTGGAGACCCTGAGAGAGAGCATCAGAGCCGTGAACCAGAACCGGCCCGCACTCAAAGTAATCAATAGCTACGCCATACTGGACCATCTCGGCACTGGCGCCTTCGGAAGCGTCTTCAAGGTACAAAACTAGGGGTGTGCCGATTCAATATTGATATTATCATCATCGGCGGTCACTTGAACGAGTATGACGATCCTCCTGGTAGGGGTGTATCCCTTTATGGAGGATGCCTCTGCGTGACTTTGTTTAACGTGGGGAGACTGGTGCACAGACAGTCACCACACGATCCTTGACAGAATCAGGTCAGGGTCCAGTGGCATGGAGTCCAAGACGACTGGGGACCCTTTTCTGCTGCAGCCTTCTTCCGCCGTTGTGGTAGTTCTTAAATCTACCGTCTTCCGCCTGCTCCATCGTTGAGGTCTTCACCGTATCCCTGGCTAGGGGGCAGTCAGGTACTAGGCCTTTGCCAAGGGCCACCTGGGGTAACAGTAGTAAAGGGGTTAACCTCCTAGTACCCCAAGACCCCATAGAGGAGCCTCCACTGCTGGATGCACTTTAATGTCATGCCCAGGACACAATATATTGATATCACCCAGCAGGTACAAGACATTGAAACAAAGTTGAGAACTTGTTGAATTAGGTTCTGACGTATAGCAACTCAAACCTAGCAGTGGAAAAACATGCTTTTTGACGATGTTTGATCAATGCCGGGTTCTAACAGTTATTTGACCATTGAATTTTGGTAATTTCCCAACCAATATTCTACAACACAAATACAACGATGAAATTACATACTTTTTAAGGAGGGTTTTTTTTTATTGTCGGGTTCGGACGTTGATTTGATCATTGAATGTTTGGTCTTTGCCTAAAAGAGTGACGAGTTAGCCACACCTGACTATTTGCTCACTCGTCAGTGAAGCAGCCCATCACGGTAGTCTGTGAGTTGACCACTATTTACAACTATTATGTAGAGGCGGTTAAGGTAAAAATGCACTCAACACTACAATATTACAACTCTGTCCATGTGGTCCAAAACAGTGTTTGACTTACAGACTTCAGGACAGACTCCTAATGCAGATTTTTACAAAAAGGCTCTGCTTACCTTGATTTATGTTTTGGCCAAGTGAGTCTGTCCAGAAGAGTGCAAGTGATATTCAACCCTCAGCGTGTGATCCCGGACGAGCCCCCAAATTGTTGCGTCTGTATTCCCTCTCAGGGAATTAAAGTCACTGGTCAATCCCGAGTTCTTTCAGATGACATATATGCAGAGTAAGAAGGACCATCAAGACAGAATAGGAATATTATCAAGTTTTACTAAAGCTTCAGGAGACCAGCCCATACCAATACATTCATATCGGCTTCTCGAATTGGTCTAACATTCAAACAGCCCCCACCCTCTCCAGAAAGGAATACAGGCTCATTGTTCTACTACAGATAAGATATAAGGGAGTACTCCAACTCCTACATTGCAAGCCTTCAAGGTAACACACACAGTTTACTTGCGGACATATTCCTAAAAAAAATAGAAAGAGTACAAATGGAAAAACACTATCTGATTTAAACATGACTATGAATAAAGAAAGAACTCTTAAACATATATGCATTCTCCACACAACCAATATTCTACAACACAAACACAGCGTTGAAACAACATGCTTTTTGACGACGTTTAATCAACGTCGGGTTCTGACGTTGATTTGACCATTTGGGTCATTTCCCAACCAACAACCTGGATCCACATCAACGTTGTCTCAATTTACAAATACAACTATTTTGCAACGTCGTTTCAAAGTCAGTTTTAAAAGGACATGTTTTTATAATTAATGTTACATCAATGCCTTGTGCCTGGTGGACAGATATCGGTCCGATAACTGCAATAAAACCAAGTATTGGACGGTTTCGGCTTGCATCTAAAATCTACGATATAACCGCCAATGCAAGCAGTCCTGCAAAACATTTACTCAGCCAGTTAACATCAAAATGTCCTCCAATAAGCACACAGGTATGGTCTTTTCTCCTATTTTAGTCTTGTATAAAATTGTGTTTTAAATCCAACTGGTCGTAAAGGTACCTTGTTATTGTACAATACTAACATATTCAAATAGTACAGTACAGTAAAGTACCACTATTAGCTAGCTGCTAGCGCCTCTAATTAAAACGAACTACAGCGCTAATCGCTAGCTATCTTAAATGCTAACTTGAATAAAATAATATCATTATTAATTCATGTCTTTGTTTTAAACCTGCAAGGCACATTGAGTAAATTGGCCATTTATAAACTACACTGCAGTGTGTTGGATCAATGTTAATGTATACTTAAAGACATATCATTTGGGGGGAATATAAAAAAAAAACATAATAAAGGCTATTCTAAACACTTTTTCACCAACCTTCTGCCTCGAGGTGTCACGGACGCCCTGTTATAGACTTCTGTTGTAGGCTGTGAGGAGCATGCAGCTACACAACAGCTAAGCACAAGATAGCACACAAGCTGGACATACGTAATAAGTGTCCTTAATTGAACAATATTGCATTTGTCAATACAAACAAGTATCAAATAACTATAGTTGCATATTAGAGATGTCCGATAATGGCTTTTTTGGCGATATCCGATATTGTCCAACTCTTAATTACCGATTCCGATATCAATCGATACCGATATATACAGTCGTGGAATTAACACATTATTATGCCTAATTTTGTTGTGATGCCTCGCTGGATGCATTAAACAATGTAACAAGGTTTTCCAAAATAAATCAACTCAAGTTATGGGAAAAAATGCCAACATGGCACTGCCATATTTATTATTGAAGTCACAAAGTGCATTATTTTAGCGGGGGTGTATAGTGTAGCGTCCCGGAAGAGTTAGTGCTGCAAGGGGTTCTGGGTATTTGTTCTGTTGTGTTTATGTTGTGTTACGGTGCGGATGTTCTCCCGAAATGTGTTTGTCATTCTTGTTTGGTGTGGGTTCACAGTGTGGCGCATATTTGTAACAGTGTTAAAGATGTTTATACGGGCACCCTCAGTGTGACCTGTATGGCTGTTGACCAAGTATGCGTGGCATTCACATGTGTGTGTGAAAAACCGTAGATATTATGTAGCTGAGCCGGCATGCAAAGGCAGTGCCTTTGTTTATTGGCGCTCTGTACTTCTTCCTACGTGGCGTTTTAAAAAATCATAAATTTTACTTTTTGAAACCAATACCGATAATTTCCGATATTACATTTTAAAGCATTTATCGGCCGATAGTATCGGCAGTCCGATATTATTGGACATCCCTATTCTATATTACTTACACATACAAAGCCTCCACGGCAGAAGCGTACCGGTATTAGAAAGTACCCAGTAACAAACGTGTCCGCATCATGCAACTTGCTGCGTTGTCACCTTATTTTAATGAATTATTGTGACCTACAGATGTCTCCAATTCAAAAGCATGAAAGTATCGTAACTTGGTTAGCTTTTCTTATATAATAAGAAAAGTATGTATGATTTCTGCTGAAGTCGTATCAGATTAATATCGGTATCGGCCAATACTCAAGGCTCCATTGAAAAAGTTGTATCGAGAGACACTTTTACCAGAGTGCCTCTGTGACTTTTTCCGCGTGGGTCACAACACCTGTAGCTCGTTTTGCAGGTCCGGAAGCAGAGCGGTCAGAATCTTCTGGCTCTAAAAGAGGTCAACCTCCGCAACCCGGCTTTCGGCAAAGACAAGAAGTCCAGAGATAGCAACGTGGAAAAGATCATCTTGGAGCTGGCCATCATTAAAGAACAGGTGAGAGATGCCCTAGTGTGACTGAAATCATGGAAAGTACTTCCTGTCCTGCACACACTCTCTCTGCAGATGGCACACCCAAATGTTGTCAAGTACTACAAGACCTTCCTTGAAGGTGAGGCTGTCTTCTGAGGTGGAGAAGGAGTACAATCCTGAATGTGGCTTACATCAGGGCTGTCCAAAGTGTGGCCCGAAGCTCATTTTTAACCGCTCGTGGCACGTTCTGCAAATACTAATAAAAGCAAGTAAAAAAAACTAAAAAAGTGGTATAAAAGAGCCAACGAGTGAAATGTGACGAGAAAAAGTAGCAATGTTGACTCTAATAATACAAAACTGCAGTTTTTTCAAAAAATAATAATTAATCAAAATCAATGTTATGAATTATTGACCAATCCAAAGCTCCAATTACTTCACAGGTTTACATTTAAAATGCTACTTTTAAATATTTTGTGGGCAAATATTGCATATTTTGTGTTTGTCATAAAAAAAAAGTTTCTTTGACAAAAAAGGCATAAAACTGAAAAAAATAATAATAATTAAATAACAAAAATTTATAATCGATAACTAGAGCGAAAGTTGATCTAGGGACATAAGTGTTGAAAGTAAAAGAACAAAACTTTTATGAGTGTGGCCCTTTTGCATCCCCAATCATTTTGGTGCGATTTTTTTTTTAAAGGTCATTTCTTGTGAATTTTAATGAATTAAAATTAATGTAATGAATTATTGACCTATTTAATGCTCCGATTACTTCACAAGTTCACATCACAAATTCTACTTTTAAATATTTTGTGGGCAAATATTGCATATTTTGTGTTTGTCATAAAAAAAGTTTCTTTGACAAAAAGGGCATAAAACTGAAAAAAAACAAAAACTGAAATAATAACAAAAATGTATAATCGATGACTAGATCTAAAGTTGATCTAGGGACATAAGCGTTGAAAGTAAAAGAACAAAACTTTTATGAGTGGGGCCCTTTTGGATCCCCAATAATTTTGGTGCGATTTTTTTAAAAGGTCATTTCTCGTGAATTTTAATGAATTAAAATGAATGTAATGAATTATTGACCTATTTAATGCTCCGATTACTTCACAAGTTCACATCACAAATTCTACTTTTAAATATTTTGTGGGCAAATATTGCATATTTTGTGTTTGTCATTAAAAAAAAGTTTCTTTGACAAAAAGGGCATAAAACTGAAAAAAAAACAAAACTGAAATAATAACAAAAATGTATAATCTATGACTAGAGCTAAAGTTGATCTAGGCACATAAGCGTTGAAAGTAAAAGAACAAAACTTTTATGAGTGTGGCCCTTTTGGATCCCCAATAATTTTGGTGCGATTTTTTTTTAAAGGTAATTTCTCGTGAATTTTAATGAATTAAAACTAATGTTATGAATTATTGACCTATTTAATGCTCCGATTACTTCACAAGTTCACATAAAAATTCTACTTTTAAATATTTTGTGGGCAAATATTGCATATTTTGTGTTTGTCATAAAAAAAAAAGTTTCTTTGACAAAAAGGGCATAAAACTGAAAAAAACAAAAACTGAAATAATAACAAAAATTTATAATCAATGACTAGATCTAAAGTTGATCTAGGGACATAAGCGTTGAAAGTAAAAGAACAAAACTTTTATGAGTGTGGCCCTTTTGGATCCCCAATAATTTTGGTGCAATTTTTTTTAAAGGCAATTTCTCATGAATTTTAATGAATTAAAATTAATGTAATGAACTATTGACCTATTTAATGCTCCGATTACTTCACATCAAATTGTACTTTTAAATATTTTGTGGGGAAATATTGCATAATTTGTGTTTGCCATACAAAAAAACTAAGTTTTCTTTGACAAAGAGAGCATAAAACAAAACAAAAAATATGTGAAAAAATTATAAAAACGTATAAAGAATGGATTTATCTGAAGTTGATCTCGGGACTTCAGCGTTGAAAGTAAAAAACAAAGAGAAAAACATTTTTATGAGTGGGGCCCTTTTGGCTCCCCAATAATGTTGGTGGGATTTTCTTTAAAAGATCATTGCTAAAAAAATATCAATTAATTCGAATTAATGTGTTGACCTATTTAGGGCTCCAATTACTTAACAAATTCACATAAAAAATGTCACTTTTGAATATATTTCGGGGAGAATATTGATGGGATTTTTTTTATTTTAAAAAAAAGTAATTGCTCATGAATTTTAATGAATTTAAACTAATGTTATGAATTATTGACCTATTTAAGGATCTGATTACTTCACAAGTTCACATCAAAAATTCAAATTTTAAATATTGTGTGGGGAAACATTGCATATTTTGTGTTTGCCATACAAAAAACTAAGTTTTCGTTGACAAAGAGAGCATAAAGCAAAACAAAAAAATACATGAAAAAATAATAAAAACATATAATGGATGGATAGATCTGAAGTTGATCTCAGGACTTCAGCATTGAAAGTAAAAAACAAGAAGAAGAAGAAGACTTTTATGAGTGGGGCCCTTTTGGATCCCCAATCATTTTTGATGGGATTTTTTTTAAAGGTAATTTCTCATGAATTTTAATGAATTAAATTTAATGTTATGAATTATTGACCTATTTAAGGCTCTGATTACTTCACAAGTTCACATCAAAAGTTAAACTTTTAAATATTGTGTGGGGAAATATTGCATATTTTGTGTTTGTCACAAAAAAACTAAGTTTTCTTTGACAAAAAGGGCATAAAACTGAAAAAAAAAAAAATACATGAAATAAAAAAAAAAACTATAATCGATGGATGGATCTAAAGTTAATCCAGAAACATACCGGTAAGCGTTGAAAGAAAGAAAAAGAAAAAATAAAGAAAAAAGAACAACATTTTTATGAGTGGGGCCCTTTTGGATCTCCAATCTTTTTGATGGGATTTTTTTTAAAGGTAACTGTTCATTAATTGTAATTAATTAAAATTAATGTTATAAATTATTGACCTATTTAAGGCTCCGATTACAAGTTCACATCAAAAATTGTACTTTTAAATATTGTGTGGGGAAATATTGCATATTTTGTGTTTGGCATAAAAAAAACTATGTTTTCTTTGGCAAAAAGAGCATAAAACAAAATAAAAAATACATGAAAAAAATAATAAAAATGTATAAAGGATGGATGGATCTGAAGTTGATCCCAGGTCTTAAGCATTGAAAATAAAACAAAAAACAAAAAAAACAACACTTTTATGACTTTTATGACCCTTTCAGAGCCCTAATAATTTTGGTAGGGTTTTTTTTTTTAATTAAAAGGTAATTGCTCATAAATGTTATGAATTAAAATTAATGTTATGAATTATTGACCTATTTAAGGCTCCAATTACTCCACAAGTTCACATCAAAAATTCTACTTTTAAATATTTTGTGGAAAATATTGCACATTTTGTGTGTTTGCGTTATAAAAGACCAAGTTTCATTTGACAAAAAGGGTATAAAAACAAAACAAAAAATATGTGGAAAAATATATAAAAATGTATAATAAATGGACAGATCTGAAGTCAATCTAGGGACTTAAATGTTGAAAGTAAAAAAACAACAAAATAAAAAAATAAAAAAACACTTATGAGTGGGGCCCTTTAAGATCCCTAATACTTTTGGTGGGATTTTCTTTAAAAGATCATTGCTCAAAAAATATTAATGATTTTGAATTAATGTGTTGACCTATTTAGGGCTCCAATTACTTCACAAATTCACATAGAAAATTTCACTTTTAAATACATTTCAGGGAAAATATTGCAGATTTTGTGTGTTTGCGATATAAAAAGACGTTTTTAAAAAGGTACAAAAATTATTAATGAATTCAAATGAATGTGTATGAATTATTGCCTATCTAAGGCTCCAATAACTTCATAAGTCCACATCAGAAATTCTAATTTTAAATATTTTTTGGGGGAAATATTGCATATTTTGGATGTTTGCGATATACAAACCCCAAAACCAGTGAAGTTGGCACGTTGTGTAAGTCCCAAATAAAAACAAAATATAATTATTTGCAAATACTTTTCAACTTATATTCAATTGAATACACTGCAAAGACAAGATATTTAACGTTCGAACTGGAAAAACGTTGTTATTTGTTGCAAATATTAGCTCATTCGGAATTTGATGCCTGCAACATGTTTAAAAAAAGCTGGCACAAATAGCAAAAAAGACTGAGAAAGTTGAGGAATACTCATCAAACACTTATTTGGAACATCCCACAGGTGAACGGGCTAATTGGGAACAGGCAGCTTCCATGAAATGCTCAGTCATTCACAAACAAGGATGGGGCGAGGGTCACCACTTTGTCAACAAATGCGTAAGCAAATTGTCCAACAGTTTAAAAACAACATTTCTCAACGAGCTATTGCAAGGAATTTAGGGATTTCACCATCTACGGTCCGTAATATCATCAAAAGGTTCAGAGAATCTGGAGAAATCACTGCGCGTAAGCGATGATATTATGGACCTTCGATCCCTCAGGTGGTACTGCATCAAAAAGCAACATAAGTGTGTAAAGGAAATCACCACATGGGCTCAGGAACACTTCAGAAAACCACTGTCAGTAACTACAGTTCGTCGCTACATCTGTAAGTGCAAGTTAAAACTCTACTATATAAATCAAAAGCCATCTATCAACAACACCCAGAAACGCCGTCGGCTTCGCTGGGCCCGAGCTCATCTAAGATGGACTGATGTAAAGTGGAAAAAGGTTCTGTGGTCTGATGAGTCCACATTTCAAATTGTTTTTGGAAACTGTGGACGTCGTGTACTCTGGACCAAAGAGGAAAAGAACCATCCGGATTGTTATAGGCGCAAAGTTGAAAAGCCAGCATCTGTGATGGTATGGGGGTGTATTAGTGCCCAAGGCATGGGTAACTTACACATCTGTGAAGGCACCATTAATGCTGAAAGGTACATACAGGTTTTGGAGCAACATATGTTGCCATCTAAGCAACATTATCTTGGACGCCCCTGCTTATTTCAGCAAGACAATGCCAAGCCATGTGTTACAAAGGCGTGGCTTCATAGTAAAAGAGTGCGGGTAATAGACTGGCCTGCCTGTAGTCCAGACTTCTGTGACGCAATATGAAGCCTAAAATACCACAACAGAGACCCCCGGACTGTTGAACAACTTAAGCTGTACATCAAGCAAGAATGGGAAAGAATTCCACCTGAAAAGCTTAAAAAATGTGTTTCCTCAGTTCCCAAACGTTTACTGAGTGTTGTTAAAAGGAAAGGCCATGTAACACTGTGGTGAACATGCCCTTTCCCAACTACTTTGGCACGTGTTGCAGCCATGAAATTCTAAGTTAGTTCAAACTTTAAGTATCTTGTCTTTGCAGTCTATTCAATTGAATATAAGTTGAAAAGGATTTGCAAATCATTGTATTCTGTTTTTATTTACAAAATACACAATGTGCCAACTTCACTGATTTTGGGTTTTGTAGAAGACAAAGTTTCATTTGGCAAAGGGGGCATGAAAAAAAACAAACAAACATGAAAATATAATAACCACTCATTTCGACGAATGGATATGAAGTTGATATAAAGATTCAAGTATTGGAAGTAAAAAAAAATAAAACACTTATGACTGGGGGCCTTTTGGATTTAAAAAAAATGCAATGGCTCAAAAAATAGTAATAAATTAAACTCAATGTTATGAAATATTTACTTATTTAAGGTTCCAATTACGGTACTTTACTTCACATATTCCACCAGGTGTGAATGAATGATGGGTTCCCACTTCTCTGTGAGCGCTTTGAGTATCTAATAATAGAAAAGCGAAAAAATCGAATCCATTATTATTGTTATTATTTATGGTTCCAATTATGGTACTTTACTTCACATATTCCACTTTAAAAAATGTTTGGGGAACGCATTGTATATTTTGTAAAGATGTCCGATAATATCAGACTGCCAATATTATCGGCTGATAAATGCTTTAAAATGTAATATCTGAAATTATCGGTATCGGTTTAAAAAAAGTAAAATGTAGGACTTTTTAAAACGCCGCTGTGTACACGGACGTAGGGAGAAGTACAGAGCCGCCAATAAACCTTGAAGGCACTGCCGGCTCAGTTACATAATATCTACGGCTTTTCACACACACAAGTGAATGCAAGCCATACTTGATCAACAGCCATGCAGGTCACACTGAGGGTGGCCGTATAAACACCTTTAACACTGTTACAAATATGCGCCACACTGTGAACCCACACCAAACAAGAATGACAAACACATTTCGGGAGAACATCCGCACCGTAACACAACATAAACACAACAGAACAAATACCCAGAACCCCTTGCAGCACTAACTCTTCCGGGACGCTACAATATACACCCCCGCTACCTCAAACCCCCCCCCCCCCAACCCCGCCCACCTCAACCTTCTCATGCTCTCTCAGGGAGAGCATGTCCCAAATTCCAAGCTGCTGTTTTAAGGCATGTTAAAAAAAACAAAATGCACTTTGTGACTTCAATAATAAATATGGCAGTGCCATGTTGGCATTTTTTTCCATAACTTGAGTTGATTTGTTTTGGAAAACCTTGTTACATTGTTTAATGCATCCAGCGGGGCATCACAACAAAATTAGGCATATTAATGTGTTAATTCCGCGACTGTATGTATCGGTATCGTTTGGTATCGGAATTGGTAATTAAGAGTTGGACAATTTCGGAATATCGGATATCGGCAAAAAAGCCATTATCGGACATCTCTAATATTTTGTGTTTGCCATTAAGAAGACTGCTTTCTATGACAAAAAGGGCATAAAAAACTAATTTATTACTATTATTTTTTGAATACATCCACAGACGTTGATCTTAAAATTTAGGGCAGGGGTCGGGAACCTTTTTGGCTGAGAGAGCCATGAAAGCCAAATATTTTAAAATGTATTTCCGTGAGAGCAATATAATATTATTTAACACTGAATACAACTAAATGCGTGCATTTTTAAGTTAGACCAACATTTTTAGAATACCGTATTTTTCGGACTATAAGTCGCAGTTTTTTTCATAGTTTGGCCGGGGGTGCGACTTATACTCAGGAGCGACTTATGTGTGAAATTATTAACACATTACCGTAAAATATCAAATAATATTATTTATCTCATTCACGTAAGAGACTAGACGTATAAGATTTCATGGGATTTAGCGATTAGGAGTGACAGATTGTTTGGTAAACTTATAGCATGTTCTATATGTTATAGTTATTTGAATGACTCTTACCATAATATGTTACGTTAACATACCAGGCACGTTCTCAGTTGGTTATTTATGCCTCATATAACGTACACTTATTCAGCCTGTTGTTCACTATTCTTTATTTATTTTAAATTGCCTTTCAAATGTTTATTCTTGGTGTTGGGTTTTATCAAATAAATTTCCCCCAAAAATGCGACTTATATATGTTTTTTTCCTTCTTTATTATGCATTTTCGGCCGGTGCGACTTATACTCCGGAGCGATTTATACTCCGAAAAATATGGTATAATAAGGCTCTTTTTCTTTTTAATAACAGTTATTCTGAAGGTAACCAATAATAAATAAAATACTTCTTACCATTAATGCGACTTCTGGTGCTGTATGGTTTTGCTGATGGCTTTGTAGTCTGGTTGATACGTGGTTATTTTTAACGCTGTGATTACCAGCGGAATTATTCATTACTTATCGGGTTAAAGGCCTACTGAAATGCGATTTTCTTATTTAAACGGGGATAGCAGGTCCATTCTATGTGTCATACTTGATCATTTCGTGATATTGCCATATTTTTGCTGAAAGGATTTAGTAGAGAACATCGACGATAAAGTTCGCAACTTTTGGTCGCTGATAAAAAAGCCTTGCCTGTACCGGAAGTAGCAGACGAGTAGCGTGACGTCACAGGTTGTGGAGCTCCTCACATCCGCACATTGTTTACAATCATGGCCACCAGCAGCGAGAGCGATTCGGACCGAGAAAGCGACGATTTCCCCATTAATTTGAGCGAGGATGAAAGATTTGTGGATGAGGAAAGTGAGAGTGAAGGACTAGAGGGCAGTGGGAGCGATTCAGATAGGGAAGATCCTGTGAGAGGCGGGTGGGACCTGATATTCAGCTGGGAATGACTAAAACAGTAAATAAACACAAGACATATATATACACTCTATTAGCCACAACACACCAGGCTTATATTTAATATGCCACAAATTAATCCCGCATAACAAACACCTCCCCCTCCCGTCCATATAACCCGCCAATTCAACTCAAACACCTGCACAACACACTCAATCCCACAGCCCAAAGTACCGTTCACCTCCCCAAAGTTCATACAGCACATATATTTCCCCAAAGTCCCCAAAGTTACGTACGTGACATGCACATAGCGGCACACACGTACGGGCAAGCGAGCAAATGTTTGTAAGCCGCAGCTGCATGCGTACTCACGGTACCGCGTCTGCGTATCCAACTCAAAGTCCTCCTGGTAAGAGTCTCTGTTGTCCCAGTTCTCCACAGGCCAATGGTAAAGCTTGACTGTCATCTTCCGGGAATGTAAACAATGAAGCACCGGCTGTGTTTGTGTTGCTGCAGCCGCCCGCAATACATCGCTTCCCACCTACAGCTTTCTTCTTTGCTGTCTCCATTGTTCATTGAACAAATTGCAAAAGATTCACCAACACAGATGTCCAGAATACTGTGGAATTTTGCGATGAAAACAGACGACTTAATAGCTGGCCACCATGCTGTCCCAAAATGTCCTCTACAATCTGTGACGTCACGCGCTGACGTCATCATACCGAGACGTTTTCAGCAGGATATTTCGCGCGAAATTTTAAATTGCACTTTAGTAAGCTAACCCGGCCGTATTGGCATGTGTTGCAATGTTAAGATTTCATCATTGATGTATAAACTATGAGACTGCGTGGTCGGTAGTAGTGGGTTTCATTAGGCCTTTAAGCAATGTCAGCTAGGATTTATCTGAGAGCCAGGTGCAGTCATCAAAAGAGCCACAGGTTCCCTACCCCTGATTTAGGGGCTGAAGAATAAAAAATTAAAAAATAAATAATTGTATTGGTTTTAAAAGTGAAAAATATCAAAATAGCCCCCGCACGCTTTCGTGAAAAACGTTTGGAGACCCCCGCTATAAATCATCAAGACTACCGTATTTTTCGGACTATAAGTCGCAGTTTTTTTCATAGTTTGGCCGAGCTCCAGAGCAACTTATATATGTTTTTTTCCTTCTTTATTATGCATATTCGGCAGGTGCGACTTATACTCCGGTGCGACTTATACTCCGAAAAATACGGTATTCATCACTTTTGACACTCACGTGACTGCTGGTGTGCGATCAGACGACAAGCTGTACATCGTGATGGAGCTGATCGAGGGGGTTCCTTTGCTGGAGCGTTGCAACTCACTGAAGGAGAAGCAGCAGCACTTTACGGAGGACCAGATCTGGAACATCTTCATCCAGGTGACCACAGACCACTGCAAAGAAAAAGAAAAAAAAAAGGATGATTTCTCGTTCGTCAAAGTGCCCAATGAGCGTTCTTCCATGTTCTACTACAGATGTGCTTGGCGCTGAGGTACCTTCACAAGGAGAAGCGAATAGTCCATCGCGACCTGACGCCCAACAACATCATGCTGGGCGAGAAGGACAAAGTCACCATCAGTAACGCCGCCTTGTGTTTATTCAAGCGACACATCATCGGGTTTGTGTAACCTGGAGTCTTTCCTGTCGCTGCAGCCGACTTTGGCCTGGCCAAACAGAAGCAGGAGAGCTGCAAGCTGACCTCGGTGGTCGGCACCATCTTGTACTCTTGGTGAGGAAACAACCGATCATAGGCTGCTTTTTGCAGGGGGGAGGTTCTCTGATCTCTTAAATCTGGGGTGTCCAAACTTTTTCAAACTCTGGAAACTATCAAATTGTTAATGTTATAAATTATTGACCTATTTAAGGCTCCAATTACTTTACAAGTTCACATCAAAAATTCAACTTTTAAATATTTTAGGTAGAGATGTCCATACTTGCCAACCCTCCCGGATTTTCCGGGAGACTCCCGAAATTCAGCGCCTCTCCCGAAAACCTCCCGGGACAAATTTTCTCCCGAAATTCAGGCGGAGTCCGCTTTCCCACAATATAAACAGCGTGCCTTCCCAAACACATTATAACTGTAGAATGATGGAGGGCGAGTTCTTGGTTTCTTATGTGGGTTTATTGTTAGGCAGTTTCATTAACGTCCTCCCAGCGCGTTAACAACACACAACAACAGCAGTCATGTTTTTGTCTACCGTAAAGCAGTTCGTCTGCCGTAAACAGCAATGTTGTGACACTCCTAAACAGGACAATACTGCCATCTATAACATCAATAACATATACGGCTTTTAGAGAGTGCAGTGCACAACTGCGCACACAACAAGGAGACGAAGCAGAAGAAGGAGGAAGATACAGCCATGGCGACGCCGACGACGAGTAAGATGAAGAAATACGCTTTGTTGCACCTTTCCTGCCTGAGTCCGGCGATTAGTTGCAAATTTTGCTTTATTGATTGCTTGCACACAGCCAATCCAACACAAAACAAACTAGTCCCCGCCCGCACTCACGCTACCGCTCCCTCTCTTCTCTCGCCCACACACTCACTGACGTCACTCACCTCACATGCTCACCTATTAAAGGGCCACACACACACATACGCTACTCTCATAACAGCTTGTAAGTTCCAAGCTGCAGCTGCGATTGGACCTGGATAGCCTCCGGGAAGAAGTAATGGACTACCAAGTGCTTGGCACTGAAGATCTTCCTCAGGAAGCAAAGATTGACCGGTTTTGGGCCATGCTAGGGAGAGATGGAAGATTCCAGACTTTAATGCATTTGATGAAAGCACTTTTGTGCGTGCCACACAGCAATGCATCATCAGAGAGGGTGTTCAGCATGTTTAGAAAAATAGTGACAGAGAATAGAACAAGGATGGACAATTCAACCCTTAACTCAACAATGAGTAGATGAGTGTTATGTGTGTGTTTATGTGTAAATATATGAACACTGAAATTCAAGTATTTATTTTATTTATATATACATATATAATAAAATAAATATATATATATATAGCTAGAATTCACTGAAAGTCAAGTATTTCTTAGATATATATATATATATATCTATGAAATACTTGACTTGGTGAATTCTAGCTGTAAATATACTCCTCCCCTCTTAACCACGCCCCCGCCCCACCCCCGACCACGCCCACCCACCCCCCTCCCCCCACCTCCCGAAATCGGAGGTCTCAAGGTTGGCAAGTAGATGTCCGATAATATCGGCCTGCCGATATTATCAGCCGATAAATGCTTTAAAATGTAATATCGGAAATGATCGGTATCATTTTTTTTTTTTATTATCGGTATCGTTTTTTTTTTATTAAATCAACATAAAAAACACAAGATACACTTACAATTAGTACACCAACCCAAAAAACCTCCCTCCCCCATTCACACTCATTCACACAAAAGGGTTGTTTCTTTCTGTTATTAATATTCTGGTTCCTACATTATATATAAATATATATCAATACAGTCTGCAAGGGATACAGTCCGTAAGCACACATGATTGTGCGTGCTGCTGGTCCACTAATAGTACTAACCTTTAACAATTAATTTTACTCATTTTCATTCATTACTAGTTTCTATGTAACTGTTTTTATATTGTTTTACTTTCTTTTTTAGTCAAGAAAATGTTTTTAATTTAATTAACTTATTTTATTTTATTAATTTTTAAAAAAAGGACCTTATCTTCACCATACCTGGTTGTCCAAATTAGGCATAATAATGTGTTGATTCCACGACTGTATATATCGGTATCGGTTGATATCGGTATCGGCAATTAAGAGTTGGACAATATCGGAATATCGGCAATAAGCCATTATCGGACATCCCTAATTTTGGGGAAAATTTTGCACATTTTGTGTGTCTGCGTTATAAAAGACAAAGTTTCATTTGACAAAAAGGGTATAAAACAAAACAAAATACATAAAAAATCCAAATTTGTACTATTAAATATGTTTGAAAAAAATATTGCACACTTTGTTTGCCATATAAAAAACAAAGTTTTCTTTGACAAAGAGAGCATTAAACAAAAAGATACTACACAAAAAAATCAATGTATCAATGAATCAATGTTTATTTAAATAGCCCTGAATCACAAGTGTCTCAAAGGGCTGCACAAGCCACAACGACATCCTCGGTACAGAGCCCACATAAGGGCAAGGAAAAACTCACCCCAGTGGGACGTCGATGTGAGTGACTATAAGATAGAAATGTATAGATCTGAAGTTGATTTAGGGACTTAAGCGTTGAAAGTTAGAAAAAAAAAAAAATGAATTAACACTTCTGTGAGTGGGGTCCTTTTGGATCCTCAAGAATGTTGGTGGGATGTTTTTAAAAAGGTACAAAAAGTATTAATGAATTCAAAATAATGTGTATGAATGATTGCCTATCTAAGGCTCCAAAGACTTCACAAGTTCACATCAGAAATTCCACTTTTAAATATTTTTTGGGGAAAATATTGCATTCTCTGATCTCTTAAATCTGGGGTTTCCAAACTTTTTCAAACTCTGAAAACTATAAAATTGGTCGTTATTAGTGGTCGTGTTCCAGGTGATCTGCTAAGACCGTGTGTGCAGTTGATAGCACGTGCAAAAGGTGCAAAAAGTTTTTGTGCGTAGCAAGTACCTACTCAGTGGCCTAGTGGTTAAAGCAGTGGTTCTTAACCTTGTTGGAGGTACTGAACCCCACCAGTTTCATATGCACATTCTCCGAACCCTTCTTTAGTGAAAAATAAAATGTTTTTTTTTTTCAAATTCAAGACAAAGTTATATGTTTTTGGTAACACTTTAGTATGGGGAACATATTCTAAGTAACAAAGACTTAATTTAGAGTTATTTGGTTAGGTTTAGGGCCAGGGTTAGAGGGTTAGGGTTATAATAAGGCCAT